>NW_022280178.1:381687-387143 GCF_004355925.1 Anarrhichthys ocellatus
ACACACACACACACACACCATATGTACACACACACTCCCCCCCCCCCTTTTCAATCGTCTGTTGATTTTAGATAGCGTGCTCATGAATGTATAGCTGTTGTTAGTTTAGATATTAGTTGACTAGATCATTAGCATTAGAACGTAATAAACTCTGTTATATTTTAAAGAGCAGCTGTCTGTGATTACTTTGGGCATGTATTGTGATAATAGCTGTATATGTGGTCTGTGCTCAAACTTAAACCTTCACTTTCACTCTGAATGTGTGATAGTACTCAGAGTGTTGACATTGTGAGTGAACACTAATTATGAGACTTAGTTTATCATTTGGTTATTGGTCCCTGTTTGCAGGGTGGTGCCCCGTTATTAATAATCATTAATAATTGTTACTGACATTAATAATTCTATTGATGTCAAGAATTTAGTTTCTTAGATGCTGATAACCCAAACGCGCTCCTTTACGTTCCCAACATAATGGTGCCCCCTTTTTGAGGCTGTTATTCCCAACAGTTCATATGACAACAAAGCAACAACTCAATCCAGCAACGCTGCAGCGCTAGAGCACGAGCCATTCATATTATTCACATTATTCATATTATTCATATTATTCACATTATTCATATTATTCATAAGAACAACATGATAGACAAATGAACACAGTAGTAACACTACTGCAGACGTAAAAACACAAAAGCACTTCACTTACCACAGCTGCTGTTCACTTAAAGACAAAGTCCATCCTCCTTTCTTTGTTAACAAAGTCAGTAACTCCCAAATCCATTTCTCCTCCTCTTTCAGCCATTGAGTGTTAAAAAACTTCTCTTACATATGTTTCAAGCTGAACTCTTAGTAAACACTAAGATCTGCTAGCTAGCTTTCTGTTTGACAAAAGTCACGCTGGCCCACTGACCAATCACAGCGCACGTTAATGCAGACGTACTTAGCAGGCTACCTGGGTAGCAGTGGCACGTCAAAGAATACGCCCAACATGTCAAACTAAAGATCTGATCGGTTGAAGGCTATGACAATCAACAATATCGTCCCCATTCACTTAAACTGCAAAGTCTACCTAGAGGGCATCGGGCCTCTCTCCTTACATAGAGACATAGGGGCTGAATCTGATTGGATAAAAGCTCTCCTTAAAACAAGCTGTGCTGGAAGCAGCGCTGCAGGCTGGAAGCAGAGCAACAGAGAAAGACAATGTGAAATGAGAAAATAAGCTAATGGGAAAAAAAACACATGTATTGTATTTGTGAAAAATTATTAAATTATAAAATAGCTATGACTTTGTGATTGTGTTTAGGCCAGCAGAGAAGGCTTAGCTGGCCCTGACGGCCCACCACTGCTCAAAACACTGTTAAACGTATTATGTAGTCTACAAAAGGGACATGGCATTATGAATTACACATCATGATGGTCAACTTTGAATTAACTATGACTATATAAACAAGATTTATTCTGCGCTAGCTGTGTTCAAGGTGAGTCTTTGGACTAAATAAGTAAAATCAGTTTTTGTTTCTTTAAAGCAACCCTGATTCAACCCTTCAACCCTCTCCTACAATAATTCCGTTCCCATACAACTAAAGTGCATTCTCAATTTTTAGTTAGTTTGATTTTCTTAGATTCACAAATCTATCCACAGTTTTACATTGTCGAGGAAAAGGGAGTCCTTTCAGTTTCATTGAATTAAAAGCTCCCAAGTACTTTCTTACACACTAACTAACTACACTCATGTGCCTTGTTTTGCCAGATGACATCAAACACTACAGACCACTCAATCCTTTTTAAGTCACATATTGCTGTGAAAGAATATATACATGGTTTTAAAAACGAGTAAAGACTTTGGACTTGTGTGTTTATTCCTGTGTTAAAGGTTCCCTGTGGAGTTTTTGACCTCAAGTAGTGCTATGGAGCTGTATTTTTACGAGTGGGTCCCTGTTTCGTTTATGTCCTGCACTTCCACAAAGACACAGTTCTACCAATAGAACTATTCAAGAGTCAAGATATGCTGAAATGTGCCAACGAAGTCCGGGAAGAAGAAGACTGCAAGCTAGTACACATAGTAATAACAGTAGTAGCTAGTAAGAAACAATTACTTTGAAAATTGGCTTTACAAATGTTTTATGAAGAAGGAAGTGCAATGGGCATCTGTGTTGAAGTTCAAAGATACACACATGTTGGGGTGAGAAACACAAAATGTAACCCCACAGGGCAATTTTAATGAATATGTGCAACTCAACTCTGTACCCAATTTTCTTTTTTAATTGATGTTCACATGAATATATGAGTTGAAGAGCAATAAAATAAAACATAACCTTTGATATATTTATCTGTGATTGCTGAAACTATTTTTTAAAGATACCAAGATTCTGACATGTGTTACTCAACTCCAGCTCTGGATCAGCGTGTCACTGTATTAATGGTACAATAGCGCCATCAAGTGGCTTCAAGATTAAAATGACTTTAACAGCTAGAGTTAGTGTGCACCAATAGCATGGTGTTGGTCAACACTTTCTGTCAGGACTGTATTCCAGAAACTCTTTGGGCACTGGGCTACTGGTTGTGTTATGTTAACAGCACAATCAAACCCATGTGCTATGCCCTTTGCAACAAGACCTTCTGAACAACTTTTAGGGATATTTTGATGTGCCAGTGGAATCAACTGTACCATAATCAACCATAATTCCAGAGGTTTTCCCATCATGAGATCAATTTGTACTTGATTTGTAACCACACTGCAGTTCAAATGTATGGTTTAGACTTTAGAGGCAAAGAGAAGTAAATTAATTTAGGCTCTTAAAGTCACTTGTCATTACATTTTTATTTTACATGTTAGATACAGCTTGCTTAAGTATGATTTGCATAACAATGACGGCTGTATGCTCCATATTGCCATAGGCCAGGCTGTTCTGATTCGCTGTTCGTACTTCAACTTCTGAAAAGTAATGCACTGTAATAGTAGTTGTGAGGCAGGACGGGCAGGGCTGCTGCTCAGGAAGTCAGGTGAGGTAGTATAAAGAGGAAGAACATCTATGTATGGAGGATTGAAGGGTCAAACACAGGACTTCAAACAAACACAAGACTACTGCTCGTGTCCTATGTGAAACAACGTAGATTTGTTTAACTTTACTTTTGTTATGTAACTTACGAAACTAACGCCACATGTAACAAAATTCATTATTTTATGTAACAAACACTGTTTTTAACCCAAACTACAATCTTTGAGATGGATTGAGCAAAGTAATCCAGTTCCTCCAAAAGACTTAGGGACAGCCTCAACACAATTGAGTTTTATGATGCTGCTGCTGAGTTTCAACAAGAAAACTATTACAGGAAGATGGGACCAACTGTCAAACATGGCAGTGAAAGACATGCAGATGTACCACCAATCCTCCAACTCCTGGTGGCCATGAGATTTTTAAGCCACCAGATGTTTCCAAGAGGTTGATGTGGACCTGTTTGGCCTACGCAACTCTGCCAAATCGTCAGCAGAGTGTTTCGGGCAATAGCAAGTCTGAAGAACCAATTCATCTGGTTCTCTCCTACACACGCTGGATTCTACAGGCAAACTGGATGTCCAGGGGTGCTATCTTCCTCCGGATCCATACCCTCAACTTCGTTGAACCTTTCAAACTCATTATGTTTACTTGTTGACAAAACTGGGTTATTTGGAGAAATATGTTGATTTGCAGTGCTATAATCAGGATAATGTAACGGAAAGTCTATTTAGACAGGGGTGAGAAGGTATTCGCCTATTTTCACCCGTTGAATATTCTACTTAATCTAGCAATAGCTAGCTCTGTTAGAAAACCCTTTCTTGCAGAAAGATTAAGGAGTAGTGGTAATAGTTATAATAGTAGCAGTGCTATAAAAAACAACAAAGTATGTTTAGGGAGTTGGTGGTGGATGAATAGGTCAAACTTAGAAATATACATGGCATCAGTAAGCTACATGCACACCTAAAGTTTCTAATGTAAGCCTGTTTCGGGTAGAAATAGTATTGTTGCTTCTGAAACCTGGGTGCTAATAGCATCTGCCTTAACGTAAAACTTCTGTCAATAATCAGAATTTTCAACTATTCATAACTATTTATTAACTAGAATTGACATACTGCCACTGAAAACGAGTGTAGATGTCATGGATGTTTAGATATTTTTCGATTTTACTTTGGAATTTATTTATTTTTAAATATGAGAAGAGTCAGCATTTTTTTTGGGGGGGGGGGTGGGGGGTTATTGACTTTAACATATGAAAACTGGTCATGGGGTTTGTAAAAAAAAATTAATTATGGTTATGATCATTTATTTTCTATTTCTTCATTGCTTGTTTTACTTACATATTAAAGTGGACTGGCAATATTTGTATCAAGGGTGATGAACAAGCCATGACTGAATAGGTGTTCCAGGTTGGCTACTTTCCTTCTTGGAAGATTCGAGCCTCTCTGTTTATCTGGAACATGTTTGAGCCAAATGGAGGTGAGAGCTAAGGATGAGAGGTTGTGATTGTTCTACCAAACAGCGAGTGTGATGTTGATGGTGTTGCTTTGAAAACAAAAGTGGGGCGTTGAGTTTACTTGCCCATTTCCTTCATTACCCTCCAGGGGTCACAAGCCGCATGCAGCTCTTTAGCCTCTCTGTTGCATCTCCCTGAGGTCCCCAACTGGCGCACCGGATCCGGACCCAGGAACTAAAAACCGATAGATAATTTGGAATTATACATATTGGGCACCGACTTTAAACTTTAACCCGCGCCTCTTATTCAGCCGTTACGGCACTTTTCGGCGGTGCAGGAAACACACCGACCAATGCATTGCAAATCACATCACGTGATGCAGCTCAGCCAATCAAATATGGGTATTCTGACAAGTTTCCTGACTCGAGCGAGGTTTACACACCGTGAAACACGGGGCTGAGACGAGGAAATAGAAAGAAGAGCAGGGAAATTGCGCTAATCTAAGAAGTTATCTCACATGACACTCTCCAAAAAGAGAAATGTGTTCAGAGAGAATATAATTTATAAGCAAGAATGAACAGAATCTTATATGTTAATTATTCCCACAGGCAGTTAAATCCTCTGCCCCTGTCAAGCGCTTTTCCCTGCAGGTGGCTGATCATGATTTTCAGACCCACACCCTTGGTAAACTATCAATGGATAAATCCTAAAAAAGAAAAGTCACGGAGGAAAATAGAGAGTTTAACTCTGCGTGGACGTCTTCATTTACTTTCACTGCCAACGATGTTGGCTTACCTGTATGCTTCCACAACAACCACACAGTATTTGCTGAAAAGTGTCATGCTGGAGATGAGCGAAAAAGAGCGATTTCTCAGCTGCTGCAGCAAACTCTTCATAAGAGTTTGATATTGTTATATTAGGTAAAATTGCAAAAAAATGTCAAGAATTGTCTTTATTCTTGTTCTATATTTTCATAAATACAACAAACTATAGTTTTTGTATATATA
>NW_022280178.1:407143-430642 GCF_004355925.1 Anarrhichthys ocellatus
CTCGGGATCCCCCAGAATGAGCTGGAACATGTTGCCGGTGAGAGGGAAGTCTGGGTCAGCCTGCTTGACCTGCTGCCACCGCGACCCGACCCCGGATAAGCGGAGGAGAATGGATGGATGGATGGATGGATGGTGTTTGTGTTGTCATGTGACCGACTACCTGCCCTCTATGATTGCTTCAGTGGATCTATTCCTCTGTCACTTTTGATTAATGTTATTTTTCAGAGAAAATAATGATGTTTGCTGATGCAACAGTAGCAGAGTAAAAATCAAAAGTACCCAAACTTTTACTTTCCACCGCTGGTGTGACATTAAAAATAAAGCATTTAAAAAGAGTTTTGTTTCCCCAGCATGACCAGCTGTATACGTGGGCAGCAGTTAACCAGCCGTCTCACTCCCTGGATTCCCTTGAAGGGAAACTACCGGGGCAACAAAAGGGCCCCTGGCTTCCAGCCAAGCCAGGCGGAGACAACAGGACTGGACTCAAATCCACAGAGGCAGGTAAGATCAACACTTAGGCCTACACATGGTCCATATGTCACAAGCTGGCTACTTGACAGGGATGATAAAACAGGAAGACTTTTTTTGTAAATAATTGTCAGTAAATAATTGGCAAGATGCTGACATTTTTGTGTTGAACCCACTTTTCACGTGTTAATGCCTGTTTATGATTTACAGTGTTTAGACTGTCCTGGGATGTGACAGCGATGAGAGAGCGGTATCATAAATAACCAATGTTGGCTCAATCAGAAGTGCAGATAATAGTGTCTTATATATGGCAGTATATCAAAGGTATTTTTCTACAACATAGCTTACTGTATATTAGGGTACATGCTTGAAGCCTAATGGGTTAAGTCCTCACCGTTGCTTAACAGCTAGCTACTTTTCTGGTAGGTACCTGAACAGTTCTCTATTCTTCAGTTGGTTGTCAATGTTCAAAAATAAGTCACATGCTATAAATATTTCTTGGCAAACTACGCTGTATCGATCCGCACATCACTTTTGTTCAGTGTCTCGAGCTACACAGAAACATGAGATTGGTTTTGATCACCTGATCTCACTCTCGGAAAGAATGTTTTGAACTACCCTTCAACATTCCTTGTTATATAATTCTTGAGATGTATGTCATCAGAGTTTCTTTTCTGACATTGTTTAACCTGGATTCATTAGACCCCTCACCCTGTAAAAAGTGAAGTAGAACACATGGCGGTGAAAAATGTAGGGTATTGACTAGCAGGAAGTATCAAAAAAAAGATATGTGTGTGTTTAAAGGTCACTTATGATTCGATCTCCACTCAGATTTATGCAAGGATCTTGACCTTTGTGTTTGATTCTTTTCCCTTTTTTTGATTTTCATCTCTTCATCTGAATGGGTTCATTCCAACTTCATGCTTTGGCATTTTAGAAGAAAACCAAGGTGAGTACTAATTTTATATTTGTTGTGGGCTGTATCAGTGTGAATATTTGTCTCACTTGTTTCAAAATATCATAACTTGAAATAAACCTGCAGCTCGATGGTGGGTGGAGCATCTCAGATAGTGATTTAGAAATGCCAACCTAGTCACAAAATACGTTATCCGCTTTAAACAGACACAGGACTTTCACTCAAGTGACCGCTGTTTGTGTCCCGTGTGAAACCAAATAAAATTGACTACTTTTGTTACATAACTAGCACCAGATACGTTACACACATACTTATATTACTTAATAAACATAGTTATTTTATAATTATATCACAATCTTTTCCAAAGCTTAACCAAGTCTTTCTGGGGCCAATGGCATCCCATGAGAGACCCGGAAGTTGTAATTCCTTGGTTTGGCCACAAAGAAAATTGGTTTCAAAGTCAAATGTTACTCTTCTTGGGGGCTTGCCCCTTACAAGTCCAAAATACCTTCACACGGCTCTTAACATGGGCGCTAACACTGCAAACAACGGCGCGAATAGCCTAATAGCCTGCAAATTTGAAAATACAAAGGGTGTGGACTCAAGAATGTAGACAGAATAACTTTTCTCACATCATCACTTTTTAAATCTTTCATGCAATGCTCCTCCTTATTGTCTGGGGTCTTTCTGATTGGTCAATAATCAGAACACAGAAGTCACGGACAGTTACTGATTGGTTATGGATTAAAAACAGGATTATTACATTTTTACTCACAGGGAGTGGCTATTACACAAGGAAAGGTTTGTTTTTAGTATGATGGTGCCCGGTACTCAATTATAAAGAGACTCTCTCTTGTTTTTTTTACTTAAGTTATTCATAAACCCTGGTATGCACAGGTCAAGATGATCCTCTCTCTGTCTTTGTATACCTTCAGATTATCTGTGCTTCATTTTTTCTATGATTAAAATAAACACACATAGATAATGTAAGTAACATACTGTATGTAGTATTATAAAAATAAACACATCTAGGTTATGCATTGATAATGTAAATGAGCCAATTTCCTTCAACATATCCACGTCATCAAATTTCTAAATCTATTCAAGATGTTAGTTCTGCAAATGGTGTGACGTGGGTGCAACCAGTGTGGCGTGCACTTCTTTTGGGCTTTTAAAATGTACATGAATACCAATGTAAATACTCTTAAACATGACATCTATTGCACTTCTGTCCATCCTGGGAGAGGGATCCCTCCTCTATTGCTCTCCCACAGGTTTCTTCCTCTTTTCTCCCCGTTAAAGGGGTTTTTGGGGGAGTTTTTCCTGTTCCGATGTGAGGGTCCTGGGACAAGAGGATGTCAAATGTGTACATATTGTAAAGCCCTCTGAGGCAAATTTGTAATTTGTGATTTTGGGCTATACAAAAATAAATTGAATTGAATTAAACACTTCAGATCAACACAGCAGTATCAGTATTGTATCGTATATCACAAATTCTAGTGTGATATTGTTATTGTATAACAGTTGTATCACTGTTTTAAACCCACTCGTTTTTCAGTCCTGACTCGTCAAACAAATCAGTGGCTCCACATTTAAAACTATGATACTCAAGGAACCCCCCTGCCTGTCAGATTTCAACAATTTCAAAAACTTCTCACAGGAAGCGTAGAGTTTCCACTTGTTACATGCACACAGTAAATGTATGTTTACTTAGTTTTTAGGTTTACTTATGCAACAAACTACTTGTTTAGGCCTAGGAAGAGGTCATGGTTTAGCCCCCTGAAAATCTTGTCTTTGGTGGTTAAACTTCCCACCTTTCTGCCGTGATGTACAGGTGTACTCCAGGACACTGTGACATCACTGTTGGGTGTCACTGTAGGTGTAAAGAAGAGACACACCCAACTAGCCACAGCAATTAAGGTTTACATATGGAGAAAGCTGAGGCTTTCCATCAAAGATGGCGGTAAAACAATGCTTTTCATTGTGGTGTTAAGACTATCTACAGCTAATTGGCACAAGTAAATAATAAAAGCCACAAGATGCAATTACAATTAGAATGGATTTTGGTACAGTAAAAAAGTGATGCGGCTGCTTAGTGTATTACTGGCTTTTGGCTGTATCACCGAAAGTTACTGGTGCCGAGTCAAAGTACCAGTCAAACATTTTATACGTGACATCGTACATTCATATGTTCACAATTGCCTACAGAAGACGTATGAGCCTTGTGTAAAGTGTTTCTGTTGTACTATATTGTGCTGACCTGCTGATGTCTCTGTTTGTTCAGAACACCATGCAGCCATCTTGGATTTGACGCAGCAGCAGGAGAGCCAAGAGGTCAGGCACTTCATTTTTCTCTAGTTGACTGAAAGATTATAGATATGTTTTCTATCTTATGAGTGTGGCCTTTCAATTGAATAGGTAATGTGACTCATTGATTTATCGTCAGATTTTGTAATGCTTTCCTTCAAATCCCTGTCCCCACACCCAAATACCCCCTGCTTGCGCTTGGATAGCTGCTAAAACTGTATATTTGCACTTAGATATATTGTTGCTTTCACAGATTTCCTGCTGTATTTCATTTATTTTTTTCTTTCAGATGTATAAAGTACTTTCTGTTGCACTGAAGTAGGAACAGTCTCAAAGCTCTTTGTCCGTTAAGGTAGACAAGTATAAATGGAGTCCTTTACCAGTACCATATGTAAAGACTAAAGTATTTTTTGTATGCGTTTCTTTAATCAGTCATCTGATAACATAACGTCTGATGTGTTCCGTTATTCTCTTTGTTGCAAACATTTGCAATACAAGACAAAACTGAACTAATAACACGAATAATGCTAGTCCCAAACGGTGCAAAAGAATGAATGATATTAGCAAGAAGCTATCGTTCAGCTGCCTATAGAGCAATACCACCACTGTCTAATCTGACGCACATCCTTTGTTTTGGGACCATTCCTGATTCCAAGCTGTTCTGAAATCTCCTGCCACAATCTATATTTAAATGTGGCCCCTCTGTACTCTGACACAACTTGAGGACTTTTTTCTTTTTTAAATAAATAATTCTACATTTGCCTATCAACAGATTTTACTAAAAAAGAGAGCTATGACTGTTGTTATACCTCTTGCTTCTCTCTTATTTGCAGGAGGAACGTGTACTTCCTTCAGCAAAACTGAAGGAAAAACACGTCATTGTCATCCAACAGCTGGAACAAACCATAGAAGATCTCAGGACTAAGATTGCTGAGCTGGAGCAACAGCCCCTTCCTCTGGACAGAGACAGTATGAAACCCACCACTTCTACCACGGACAGGGAGTGTGGGGGAGAGGAGGGCCTGCTGACGGTTGTGTGTGACGCTCACCTGCAGACGGAGGCAGCTCCCATTCTAGGCTGCCTGGAGGCCAAGTCGGTGCAGACCTCGCCCATGGACGACGGCTTTAAGTTCAAAGTGCCTTGCAGTGAGCCGGGCGGAGCGAATGGCTTCCTGCAGCCTCCGCCCAGCGAGGATGGCTCCAGGTGTTCATGTCAGCTGCAGCCTCCACCTCCACCTCCCCTGCCAGGAGGAGCAGTACCTCCTCATCCTTTACACGGACAGATAGTGGCACCTCCTCCCCCACCACCACCTCCACCTCCGCCACTACCAGGAGGCTCAATGCCCCCTCCTCCACCTCCACCACCATTACCTTTTGGTTCAGCATTTCCTCCACCCCCACCCCCTCCTCCTCCACTTCCAGGTGGCCTTGCTCCACCCCCACCCCCTCCTCCTCCTCCTCTCCCTGGCGGCACAGCTCCACCTCCTCCTCCATTACCAGGAATAGGAGCCCCACCTCCACCACCCCCAGGCTGTGGGCCTCCTCCACCCCCTCCTCCACCAGGAGGCTTCTGTGCTCCCCCAGCTCTTCCAGGAGCCCTTGGCTCCCTGCCTCCTCCTCTGCCACTGGGGCTGTATGCTCTGGGTCTGACCCAGGAGAAGCCACCCAGGAAGGCTGTGGTGGAAACCCCCAGACCCATGAAGCCCCTTTACTGGACCAGGATCCAGCTGAACATCAAAAAGTAAGGATGGTGTGGCCCAAACAGGCTCAACATGATGGTGCAGTTTATTTAGCTTCACTTGCATTCTGAGCCCAAACACGATCGAGAAAAGTGTGAAAACAGGCAATGCAGAAAGAAGTCGGTGTTCAAAGACAGGATCTGATATCATTTCAGTGTGTTAAATTACCTAAAAGATTAGGATTTTCACATTATATATTATATTATTAACAAATACCATGTGCCGAACCAAAGTATCGATGTTTTAGTTTGTCACTTAATGTTTTCTGACTGCCGTGTCTGTGGCTCTCAGCTCCAAGTCCATTGGTTCCTACTGAAGACATAGATCTATAAAAACACCTCACACACATATATAAGGTTTATTTAATATTTTTTAAATTTCAGGAGAGACACTTTAGTTTTAACAAGCGTTACTCAATCAGCATATTTTCAGCAGTGGACTAATCCACATTTGGTGTTCTAGTGAGTAACTCAAGTGTAAACAGTCTGTCCTGCTCTGGGTGGAGGCTGGTTTAGTGTTCTTGTACTACTGTAAAGTGAATGCACAGCAGTACCGTTTATAGACATCTGTATTTGCACTTGTATCTGTATATTCTAAGACAGACAAATGATTTGTATTTTTTTCTTTTGATAAAACCAGAGATGAGCATATTTGGACCGCTCCAGACAACAACACGTTCTCCTTCTGATCTATGCTTACTAGTTGTGTGGCCTCTGGCTTTGCTTTTCCCAATGTGGGGCTGTTCAGCAGCCTCAACTCAGATAGCTTACATTTCAGAGCCCCTTGCCTACACATGAACGCACCCAGGTGGACATGCTAATGTTGACTCCAGTCAGACAACAGTCACTTGACAGAAACAAAATCAAACTCGTAAAAAATGTCTGTGTTAGTCTTTCCACTATTCAAACCATCACCAATTCTGGTTTGAGAGTTCAAAAGAGAGACTGAATAAGTAACAGATGTAGAAATGAAGTAACCACTGAAACATTTTCACTGTTTACTAACTGTTTTGCAGCGCATTTGTGACAGAAAAAACACAGAAAGTCATACTCGTCTACCCGCAATGGGAAAGGAATCAAATATTATTTTAACTGGTTGCCACATTCATCTGCTAAATTTGTTGGCCAAAGGTTTTAATTTGCACTGTTTCTTGCACCTCACACCATAGAAATATTGGACAGTGCGTCCGAACATCACAATACTTGAAGCTTTTAAAGCTTAAACACATCCGTTTTGTAAATTAGAACAATCATCTTCTTGCTGGACACGTCCTATTTTCAAAAGGTTTCTTAATAAATGTGAAAGGCAGGAGGATTGTGTTAAATTCTACATACAAAGCTGGTTTTAAGGCTGAGTGAAACCGTGTAGGGCTTTTAGTAGATTTTAAAACTCATGTTGTTGAATGTAATCTAAGTAAGCCATCAAATCAGATGCTGCCTCTTGAGCGCATGGTCGGTTATCAGATTTCCTGCAATGTGTTAAACTTTCACACTTAATGCAAATCTATGCAAAACTGCACAACACCTCTTTAGGCCAGTAAGACCAGCGGGGGGTAGTTATACTTCCTCATACTGCTGAACAACCTACCATCCATTTGTAAGTGCTCTTTTGTGTTTTTCAGGGAGGTTTCTTCTTCGTTGGTGTGGGAGACAATAGAGGAGCCTGACATGGACTTTAAGGAGTTTGTAGAGTTGTTCTCCAAAACAGCTGTGAAGGAGAAGAAGCAGCCGCTCTCTGACACCATCACCAAGTCCAAGGCCAAACAGGTCTGTGTGTTTAAGCATATGTTACATGCTGTACATGTACAGTACAAGTAGTATTGTCGCAACAATAACATCAACAACAACCAATCAGAGATTTTGAACGTATTTATTTGAATTACCTTCTTAAAACTTAGCAGCTTGATGTGGCTTATTACATTATAGCCCAATCGCAAAGAAAAAATGTTGGCATTGTACATTCCTGCAAACAACAGATACGGTACATTGAACAGGGAGAGTTTTGCATTTGGTCAGAGCAAGCGATGCGTAGTACAGCAAGCGATGCGTAGTACATCAAGCTACGCGCAGAGCAAGCGGCTTATGCTGCAATCCTTTGCAAGTCAGAAGTCAATAATTCAGAGTCTAAATGCGTCCCACTACACCCACTCTGGAAAACATGGACGCCTGCAGCTAACTGATGTTTGTATGGCAGGTCTCTGGGCTCCACAAGCATCTACAAGGGACATACATCAATTACCACAGCACCATTAACGAAGAGAAACGGTGTATAAAGTAGCCATCTTTAAATGAACTAGAGAATGCTGTGGGGAAATATTTCACAAAATCTAATTGAAGACATTTCAAGGATCGGCGGGACCCCTGTCAAAAAAGACGGGAGGAATAGTATAGTACTGCATGCTCGCAAAGAAGTACAAATCAACTGAATGAAAATGGACATGGCAGTTACAATGTTGTTACACAACACAAACACTCCATGAAACTGATGATAAAAATGATGACAAGGTCATCACTGCACTGTGTGCAGCGCCATGTTGCCGTGACGTGTGTTTAAGTCGGCAAAATCTGGCTTGTCCATTATTGTGTTTATTATATATAAACATATATATATAAACATTATACGTAATATAATTACGGGTATAACATGCAAGAAAGTCCACTAACTGTGGGTTTGAGGGTTGATGGATGGGTCAAACAAGGACCAGAATACCGCTGTTCAAGTCGCGTGTGAAAGTAAACATTATGTAATATGTAATGTATTACGTAGTAGTAACAAACTTTACGTTTGTTATGTAATATCACGTAAGAAAGACTGCTAAGGGCAGTTGCTATTTATTTACGGTTGCTGTGTTTCGTTGTTACGTCCCGTTTTTATTTTAACACAAACCATGTTTTTTCTAACCTTACCAAATATTTTTGTTGGCTAAATCTAACCAATCGTATGACAAAATCAAGCTACACAAAAGAAACTTTTCATCAATAATATTAATAATTTGCTTGGATTAAAAACAAAATAAAAAGGGAACACCCCGTTAAATACTCTCACATCTTTTTCTCTCGTTAAATAGAAAATGTCCATCCCACTCTTTATTAAGTGTTTTGTTTCGCCAATAATCACTTTTAAAAAATAGAAAATAAGTGGCGTTGTGCGTTTCTGCTTGTGCGATACGAGACTGATATGAAACAGGGTTTTTTTGTTTCAGAAACGTTTTTTTCTGTCGATTGGGTTTTACATGAATGTTATTCAATTGCTTATTACAATGAGAATCATTGAGTCTTAACCCCTAAATTCTATTCTGTCAATAAAAGGTTTGATGATATAGGACGTCTATCATATATAAAAGCTATACATACATACATACATGTATGTGCATTTGAATTAAGAATGCCCATAACCGTGTATACAAAGACTTTTTACTGTGCAGTATTTTCATATATTATACATTTAAAAACACCTGACATTTCCTCTTGCAGAAGCTTAGGCATATTTGTTCCATCCTACAATTTAATAATGTGAAATGTAACTTAAGTCATTTTACCATGCTGTCATTGATTATGTATGTTATTTATCCTTTACTGCCAGTATTATTAGTTTGACAGACTTTTTAAAGTCACAGCCCAATCGTTGGTACCATATCAGTGAAAATATAGAAACATCAAATGCACAGCATTGGCAAAGCTACAGCACATCTGAGCTTCATATCTGTGTGTTTTTAGGTTGTGAAGCTCCTGAACAATAAGCGTTCTCAGGCGGTAGGAATTCTCATGTCCTCCCTGCATCTTGACATGAAAGATATCCAGCATGGTGAGTTCATCATTTTCGTAATGACTTGATATTTACACACAGTAATACATGGTTCTTGTTCCTCATTAAATACCACAATGTAGATAGGTGTATGCCACACAGGGTACCTTGGGGAAAAGATCCATCTCAGCAATACTAATTACCCTCATATTCAGCTGCTTGAGCCTATTTTTAGTCAAAGGGGAGAATGATTGTGCCAAAAGAATGAGAAAACTCTAACACTATAATTTACCTACCTATATATCTGTATGAATAGTAAGTGGATGGATATTCATCTAGTCATGCATTAAACCTCAAATAAACCTACCAATAAAAGTATTAAATGCAAATTAAATGTGGTATAACAATCACATCTGGTGCACATGTGCTTCTACTGACTGTATGGACATTTGGGGCCAATAATAGCTGACGCTGGATACATGGTAACATCTTTACTATAAGTTGCAATAAATGGGATTTTGCAGAATTTGTCTCTGCTTGGAGCAAGTTTATCATTTTGTGCCTTCTTTTGCATGTTATCACAACATTTTAGCAGAGAGTCAGGATGAGATATCTTAATTTCTTTCTCTTTCCTCTGGTCTTTTTTTTTTTTTGTTTTTAAAGAATGAAATGGACCCATTTACCTAAACACGGGGACTGCCCATTGTTACGAAGGCCCACTATTCCGAAATCCCAATAGTCCCAAAAACGTCCCATTGGACTGAAAGACCAATGGGACCAAGTTTCAGGTTTCGGAATAACGGGCCGTCAGAACAATGGCATGGCACCCTAAAACACTGAGGTACAGGCTGATCCTTGACTGCTACTGAATAGACTTGTGACTTCTCCTTCTCTCTGTTTTAAGCTATCCTGAACTTGGACAACACAGTAGTTGACCTGGAGACCCTGCAGGCTCTCTACGAAAATGTGAGCAACACACACTCTACAAAGACAGTTTATCTCGCTTGTCTGACTGTGATAGAATCTGATCACTTGTCTGTAAAGGAAGTCTGGGCATTTGAGTCCTTTTTTTACAGTTTTCCGAGGTAGTTTGTACTTCAGGTAGCACATTCCTGATTTTATGCTGACCCTCAGAATATTATTGCTGATGAACAGGTTTGGTGGAAGGTTAGTAGGTTAATGATTTCAACTCAGATGTGGATGTTGGATATGGAGGCCTTCTTGTACAGTGTTTTCATATTTAATTACAATGTCCTGATTATGGGAGGAAAATACATTTTTTTAAGGCTATTTAAATTATATTAAAAATATATAAATTGCTATCCATGTTACATGTATGAATAGAATATGATTACAGATCAGTTGGGTATTTTGATATGGTGTCATAATTGAAAAACTAAAAGTCAGTTTACGTTAAGAATCACCCGATTATTGTTATTTGCGTCAAAAATCACACTTCTTCTCAAATCTGAACACACAGACATGATTAAACACATATTTCTGACTCATAATTACCTTCAATGTCCCAATTTTGTCCAAGTGGGGTCCATATCGTCAGATTAGAAAACCCCTGGTGTATACTTCCTACTATGTTTTTGTAATTGTATGAAAGTCTGTCTCTTGTGTTTCTCCCTCAGAGGGCACAAGAGGAGGAGCTGGACAAGATTGAAAAGCACATCAAAGCCTCAAAAGACAAGGAGAACGCCAAATCTCTGGACAAACCCGAGCAGTGAGTCTTTTTTGTTATTCCTCCGACACTTCCACACCAATGAGCAGACGTAATGGTGACTGCCATGCATCAGCCAGTAAAGACTGTAAAGCACACAAAGAGAGAATAAAAGAGTGAGTAGGGAGATAGCAGAGGACAGGAGTTTGGATCCAAAGCTTCCTCTTGTGTTGCAGCTTTCTCCACCAGCTCTCCCTGATCCCAAACTTCTCCGGCAGAGTCTTCTGCATCCTCTTCCAGTCCAGCTTCTCTGAGTGCATGTCGTCCATAATGAGGAAGCTGGACACACTGCAGAGGGTATGCAAGGTGAGTTAAACTCTCCAATGAGAAATAAACTTGGTTGGTCCTGCGGGAGGACTGTTTCAAAAAGAAAATTGATTACAGGCAGGAACTATTTCTTGAAAAACAACAGTGAATCCATCCGCAAAGTGGGAGCATCTCAGGCTTTGTAAACGTTTCCAATGTCACTTTGCCTGCCCCCTATGGAAAACGCCTCTCAAATGTGTGGGGCTAAACAAACACCTCTTCCTTTGTGTTTGTAGCTCTGACTCAAACCCATATGTCTGTCATCTGTAGGCATTGCAAGACAGTCCGACAGTGAAGCAGGTTCTCGGTCTGGTCCTGGCTTTTGGTAACTTCATGAATGGTGGTAATCGAACAAGAGGCCAAGCTGATGGCTTCACCCTTGACATCCTGCCCAAACTCAAAGATGTGAAGAGCAGCGTGAGTAAAGAGGGAAATAAGCGGAAACAAACTGCACTGAAACTTTATGAAACTTTAAAAAAAAGAATCTGCTTTTTTACTCTGGATCTTGTGGCTTACAGCCTTGCACATTTTGTTGTGCTTTTTATAGTAGAAGAAAACAAATTACTTCATGAATCCCCTTGTTCATATTGCTAATTTACACACATAGGCCCAGAATACACACGTGTACACACAGAGGCCCCGAGCAGTGAAGTGGTTTGGTACTCAAGGTCACCTCAGCAGTGCCCGAGTAAACTGGCACCCCTCCAGCTACCAGTCTACACTCTGTACTGACTGGTCCATGCTGGACTTAAACGGAAGTAGTGTTTACATGCCAATATAGAGTTTATTAAGGCTGTGTATTGGCAAGAATCTGGCAGTACGATATGTATCATGATAATGGGGTTCCGATTCAATATGTTGTTATATATTGCTATAGTTACAGTTATAGTAGTTAGGAAAACTGGCATTGTACAAAGAACACACTACTAACTGAATAAAATAAAAAAGCATAATTCTTTAGGTAAACATATTCAGTAAACAGACTTGTATGTAGTTTATACAAACTGTACTGTATACATTTTGTAACTATTAATTTAAAATCTACATAGTGTCATAGAATCAATACAGTTTTAAAAAACATTGCTTGACTATATTTATGGAAGCATGCAGTATATAGACATTTCCATGTCTTTAGTCCACTTTTATATACTATGTTTTTAAGTACTATGCAGTATAACTTCATATAGTGCATTTATGAAGCTGTGGTGTTGAGGGACTGCTTAGTTTTGCTCGCATGGGACAAAGACACAGCAACTATCTTTGTTAAGCCCAGGTGACGATGTTTTTTTTCTTTCCTCCACATGCAGGATGGCATGAAAAGTCTTCTGTCTTACATTGTTGCATACTACCTCAGACACTTCGATGAGGTGAGTGCTTTAGTTACATCCTTCCTCCCATACTATAACTCTTTCCCTGTTTTGTGCACTCTTATCTTTGTCCGATGCTATTTTTGTCCCTATTTGTATACTCTCACATTAGTCTCACAAAGCAAACCCAGGATAAGAAACACATATTACAGACATTTGCAACATTTTCACACCATATTTCATCACATCACACTGTGGTGATGTGTTTTAAAGTTCATTTTTATTAGCAGCCAGTAAAGCAAACAGCTATGTACATGGTGGTCCTAAAACAATATCAGACATCTGTCCTAACTGTTTTTGACATAATAACAGACAGGCGTGTGCCTGTCTGTCCATTACCAGGATGCTGGTAGAGAGACGTGTGTGTACCCTCTCCCTGAGCCTCACGACCTATTTCAGTCCTCACAAATGAAGTTTGAAGACTTCCAGAAAGACCTGAATCGACTCAGGAAGGACCTGAGAGGTAACACACACACACACACACGCACACACACACACACACACACACACACACACACACACACAGTATCGAGCTTACATGGTAATTAGCCTCAGTCTTTGTGGCTTCTGCTTTTGGTTCACCAAATGGCAGGAAAAGATCAATTACGAAGGTTTAAGTACAGACTGAAAAGAGTTGGAGATTTTAAACGTATATGCAAAGTAGGTTGAATGGATTTAAACTATGATATATTCACAATATTGTGAAAAAATAACTATATAATAACCACTCTGTAATATATGCCTACTGGTATTTCACACAAAATGTGCTGCTGGCTTGTAATTACTGTCTGCTTTTTTTTATTAGCGTGTACATCAGAAGTGGAAAAGGTGTGCAAGGTTTCAGACGAGGATAACCTGCAGCCCTTTAAAGACAAGATGGACGACTTCCTTGCGCAAGGTGACTTACTAAACTAAAGTGTTTTAGTTTGCGTAAACTTAAAAGCAGCCAGTGTTGGTTTCTTGTAGACCAACAAAGTTTCTGCGTATATTCACCGTTTCCCACCAAAGCGCATTGTGTGTTCCCCTGAGATATAACCATAGACTGTATGTAAGAAGTGGACGTAGTCATCGTGACGTCACCCATTGGTTTGTGGACTTTCGTTTTTAAGCCTCGAGTTCGGCGATATGCCGTCGCAATGTTGCTTTTTCTCAACCCATGAACGGAAGTTACCATATTTGGTATGCGGAGTAGTGACGTAGAGACGCCGTATACGGCTATGGTAGCAGCAGCGACCTGTCAATCAAAGTAAGCCTGCCCTAAAGCATACTCCTCTTTATAGTCTATTTGACTCTAAATGGACCATAATCTACTAAATGAACATCATGCTGTATTGAAAAAGACTTAAAACTAGAGATTGCGACCATAAACTCATGTTTACAATGTTTACTGAGGTAATAAATCAAGAGAGAAGTAGTCATTTTCTCATAGACTTCAATACAATCTGAATTATTTTTGCAACCAAAGGAGTCGCCCCCTGCTGGTCAGTAGAGAAAATGCAAGTTTAAGACACTTCCACACCGGCTTCACTCTGCAGAACCGGAGGTAGCCGTCTGGTTCTAACAAACTGAATCAATCCCCATTAAACGTTTGCAAGCATTTTGAATATTTTAAATCATGCATTGTTTACGTGTTTACTTGCTAGCAGTCTCATTCTTTCTTACCTTTGTGGGCGCATTGCTTTGTTTTTTTGGTGCGTTGCCTCCAAGTCCATGCGACCGACAAGTGGGCAGCAGTTGCTAACAACAAACCCAAGTACTTTCTCAAGTGTCACTTTTGTTTTGACCTCTTGTATTCTTTCTCCTAGCAAAAAGTGAACTGGAGACCCTGGATGCTCAACTCAGCAGCACTCACAAATTGTAAGAAAAACTCATTACATTACGCACCATACAAACAAACTTTACCTGCTTTATTTCAAATGTCACCATCACTGAGAGCACCAGTTTGTACAAGAGAGCTGTGATCTTTACATATCACTGTAGTCAGTACACTTCATGTATCAGCTGGCCCTTTACCATATGTTTAGCAGTTACACCATAGATGATGACTTAAAGCTTTGATCATACTTCTGTTCAGATGTATAAGATAACAGATGTGCACTTGCGCATGCTTCTTTACTGTACATACTACTGTAGATTGGTGAAGACGGTTCACCACAGGCGCATTAGAATAAATGATGGTGACCTCCTGACAGCAACAGGAAGAGGTTCTTTTGTTTGTTGCATTTGGCGGAATAACATGAAAAAGTCAAAAACAAAAAAACTGTGCGACTGCTTGATGAGAATAGGAGAACAGATGGGAATTATGTACAGACTGTACGTACAGTGCACAAACAATGCATCCCGTTTACTTGTCTAGCCCATGAGCAGTTGATGTGCTTGTAGCACGGAACCAACATTTTGGACTGCACAGTGTCCGCTGGGAGCCAACACTAACACCTCTGCTAGAGGGAAGTGAGGCATGGGAGATCCAAAACCAGGACTGAGCAGGACAGACTGTAGGACCCTGCTGCAGTAAAATGAGAGGTTTTCTAAATTGACTCTGGTGCTCCGAAACATTACCACTTTTGTCCCAAGGGGTTGCCAAAATCAACACAAAATTCAAGTTACATTACACTACATTACATTACAGTCATTTAGCAGACGCTTTTATCCAAAGCGACTTACAATAAGTGTATTCAACATCGGTTTTCGAGAGAACTAGTCACCAGAAGTCATAAGTGTATCTCCTTTCTTCAAACAAGCATCTAAGAGCATAAACCAGAGCCAACGTACAGTGCAGAAACAAACGAATGCAATAAGTGCCACCAACTAATATGAATACAATAAGTGCAACAAGCTAGTATGAATACAATAGATGCTAAGTAAGTGCTAAGTGGAAGGCCTTCTTGAAGAGGTGAGTTTTCAGCCTGATGAAAGATGGGCAGCGACTCTGCTGTCCTGATGTCAGTGGGGAGTTCATTCCACCACTGTGGGGCCAGGACAGAAAACAGCCACGACCGGGTCGATCGGCCGTAGGGACCTCTGAGCGACGGGGCAACCAATCGCCCCGAGGCAGCAGAGCGAAGTGGTCGCGCGGGGGTGTAGGGCTTGGCCATGGCCTGGAGATAGGAAGGAGCTGTTCCTTTCACTGCCCTGTAGGCTAGCACCAGAGTCTTAAACTGGATGTGACCTCTTACAGTGTAGAGAACGGAGAAGGGAAGTTGTGTGGGAGAACTTGGGGTGATTGAACACCAGGCGAGCTGCAGCTTTCTGGACAAGCTCCAGAGGTCTGATGGCCGACACCGGGGCTCCGGCAAGTAGTGAGTTGCAGTAGTCCAGGCGGGAGATGACAAGAGCCTGGATTAGCACCTGCGCCGTCTCGTCAGTGAGGAAGGGGCGAATCCTCCTGATGTTGTAGAGCAGGAATCTGCAGGAGCGTGTAACCGATGCAATGTTTGCTGAGAATGACAGTTGGTCATCCAGGGTCACACCCAGGTTCCTCACAGTCCGAGTTGGCATCACCACGGTATCGTCAATGGTGATGGACAGGTCTCGGTGCGGGCAACACTTCCCCGGGAGGAACAGTAGCTCGGTTTTGTCCAGGTTGAGCTTGAGGTGGTGTGTCGTCATCCACTTCAAGATGTCAGCCAAGCACACAGCGATGCGTGCCTCCACTTGAGTGTCACCGGGGGGAAATGACAAGACCATCTGGGTGTCATCGGCATAACAATGGTAAGAGAAGTCATGCGAGCAAATAACAGAACCCAGAGATGTTGTGTAGAGCGAGAAGAGAAGGGGGCCCAGGACTGAGCCTTGTGGAACCCCCATAGGCCCCCCTCCATGTCACCTGGTAGGATCGACCTGTCAGGTAGGATGCAAACAGGGAGAGTGCAGAGCCTGAGACGCCCATCCCCTCGAGGGTGGAGAGGAGGATCTGGTGGTTCAGTGTCAAACGCCGCAGACAGGTCCAGGAGAATCAGGACAGAGAGAGTTGGCTCTCGCTGTGTGAAGCGACTCCGTTACCGCAAGGAGGGCTGTCTCAGTCGAGTGACCCACTTTGAACCCAGACTGGTGGGGGTCCAAGAGGTTGTTTTGGTCGAGATAGGAAGACAGTTGAGTAAAGACAGCATGTTCAAGTGTTTTGGAAAGAAAGGGTAGAAGAGAAACCGGTCTGAAGTTCTTGACATCAGAGGGGTCAAGTGATGGTTTTTTCAGAAAGGGGGTGACTCTGGCAGTCTTGAAAGCCGTGGGAAAGCATCCTGAAACGAGGGATTTGTTGATGAGGTGGGTGAGGAAAGGAAGGAGTTCAATCGCAATAGACTGAAGAAGGGGATCAGGTCAAGGGAGCACATGGTGGGGCAGTTAGATGCAAGGTTGAGGACCTTGTTAGGGGAGAGGGGAGTAAGATGGGGCATGGAGAGGGGAGGGAGAGCTGTGGGGGAAGAGCTGGAGAGGGTAGAGCTGGAGATGGTGGACAGGGACACAGAGAGTGAGGGAGAGGATGGACAGGGACCGGGGGGCTGAGAGAAGGAGGACCTGATATCGTTTACCTTCTTGTCAAAGAAGTTGGCGAAATCGTCAGGGAGAAGGGAGGAAGTAGGAGGAGGGGGTGGGGGTTGGAGGAGTGAAGAGACAGTTTCGAAGAGTTTTTTAGGATTGGAAGCAGAGGTTAGGATTTTGGAGCGGAAGAACGCAGCTTTAGCAGTATAAACAGAGGTGGAAAAAGTGGAAAGAAGAGCTTGGAAGTTAAGAAGGTCCTCCGGGAGTTTGCCTTTTCTCCATTTACGCTCAGCCTCTCTTAGGCTCCGTCTGTCAGTACGTACTGAGTCCGACAGCCATGGGGCAGGTGGGGTTGGCCGTGCAGGCCTGGAGGTGAAGGGGCAGAGGTTGTCCAAAGAAGAGGAAAGGGTGGAGAGGAGAAGGTCAGTAGCAGTATCAGGGGATAGGAGAGAGAAGGATTCTGGGTCAGGGAGAGCAGAGGTAACATAAGAGGAAAGATCAGCCGGGGAGAGTGATCGAAGATGACTACAGGTAGAGACCATGTGGGTAGGTGGAGAGGAGAGGGAGAGGGAGTAAGACATGAAATAGTGGTCAGAGACCTGGAGAGGAGTGACGGAGAGGTTAGCAGTAGTACAGTGTCTAGTGAAGATAAGATCCAGCTGGTTGCCGGTCTTGTGGGTAGGAGGAGAAGAGGAGTGGTAAAGGTCAAAGGAGGAGAGGAAGGAAAGAAGAGGTTCTAATTTATCAGTCTGGATGTTAAAGTCGCCGAGCAGGATGAGTGCTGAGCCATCGTCGTGGAAGTGCGAGACTAATGTGTCGAGATCTTCCAAGAACTCACCAAGAGGCCCCGGTGGGCGATACACAACAGCAATGGTGAGCTTGACTGGATAAGTGACAGTAACTGCATGCAATTCGGAAGAGGACGGGGAGAACTGAGGAACCGAGACAAGAGTGTATTTCCATTTTGGGGAGAGTAGCAGGCCAGTACCACCACCCCGCCTCGCAGCTCTGGGAGTGTGAGAGAAAGAGTACACTATTCAATTCAAGTTACATGTAGTAGCTTTAAGTAAAAGCACAGAAGTAGGCTATTTTCTGCAAATTGTGTGTCAAAATCTCAAGTAAAAATACTAATACTGATTCATCATTCATAAGAAGTATTGTACTGCTGAAGCTTGTCGAGGTGGACTTACTAGTGGTTCCCAAAACATTGGGAACCACTAATCTTTAACACTGCATTATATTCTATAAATATATATGTTTTTATGTCAGCTCTTAATCTGAGAAGTACCTTGTAACTGTCATATAGATGTAGTGGAATAAAGTGTAAGATATTTTCCTCTTAAATGTTGTGGAATAAAAAGTGGAACGTCTGCACCGTTAGGCTTTTTAGCTCCAGTGTTGTATTTTCTCTCAACTCATGGATAAAAAGGGAACGCCAATAAGTAAACTTCTGATGGTGTCCTGTCAGGTTCCTGGAGCTCACAGTGTTCTTCTCAGTGAAGGCCAAGTCAGGAGAGAAGGAGCCTTCACCCAACACTTTATTCTGCGTCTGGCACGAGTTCTCCTCTGACTTCAAGGACCAGTGGAAGAAGGAGAACAAAGTTATTCTTAAGGAGAGGTACAGTAACACATGCTGCTCTAGAAACTGCTGTTTTCTTTTTCTAAAATGCATTGAATGTTAAATTAAAACAGTTTTACTTATTTCTCACTATTGCAATGGGATAATATGGTGCGGAAAATCTGCCGTGTTCCATTTTTGACAAAAAACGGTTTGATATACCATTTGTACAGAGCCATACTAACGTTTGCTCCTTCACCCTGTTCCAGGCTAAGCTGTAAGGGGTTGGGGGGGGCTCTAACAAACGGCGATCTTTCAGCCAGGAGACTGCTGTTCGTTCCACATGTAAAACTAAAAAAGTCAATGTTGATTTATTTTTCACGCAACTTGCTTACTTCAGAAACAACACAATCTTTTCCTTAACCTGGGCTTTACAAGTATTCTGAAGAAGCAACAAAATCAGTATGGGTGTATTCATATTAGCTGCATTCATATTGTGTGTTCTGCAGGTTAAAAGCAGCAGAAGAGTGTTTCCGACAGGCCAAGGAGAAGGCTTCCTACAGCGTCAAACCAAAACATGCCTCTGGCATTGTAAGTTCACCTTTCACCTTTGTTCTTGTGATCCCTGTTTATCTAAAGACTGAAGAGTATGTTTTGCACTGCCTCATAACTAAGTACGACTGACAGTAAAGCTCTGACAATTAGCTTCATCACTATATTTATTTAAGTCCTCCTAATTATAATTCATAAGCAGTATATAAAGAAATAAAAATGGTTTATAACACTTTAAAGTGTTTATTAATGGATGTGTTAGGTTTGTTTGACAACAGACAAAATATAAAAAGAAGGGGAACGTACAAGTACCACAGAAAGTAATCTAAAATCCCTCCACACTGCTGGAGGACCAGGCCATATTGCTGGACCTGCTGGAGGGAAGGGAGGCACGGGAGAACCAGAACCAGGACTGAGCTGGGTAGACTGTAAGATCTGGCTGCAGTAAAATGAGAGGTATAGGGTATAAGGAACCTGGATCTCGGAAACACTACCGCTTTCGTCCACGGGGACCGCCAAAAGCAACACTATACGAAAGTTCCTCATAGTAACTTTAAGTTTCTTGAACACTTCATGTTTGGGAATTATGGTGATGAGTGCTGGCCACTATCATGAGACAGGGTGTAAAAATATGAAGCTATTATTGAAGGCAGCAAATCCATACTTTACATTGCGACTAATTGAAATTAGTTCTAAGCACTGCAATGCACTTGACCAAACAGAAGTTAAATGTTTATCCATTCTTACTTCAATATAAGGACAGATTTCCATTTACTTGTTTGTGTAGCTTGAAACCGCAGATTGTATCAGGTGATAGACAGGTGTAATGCATTTAACCTGATGATCCTATGTCCTTTTCACAGAAAGCCAAGCTTGGCATGAAGATTTGACTCAGTGGGCGCGGAATGCTTGTTTTTCCCAGACTTTGGGCACCAGCCGTGAGTCACCCATAAAAAAAGTATGAAGAGGACAGAAAAGAAAAATGAAGGGATGTATGTGCAGCTGAGCCTACAGTCTGGACATCTTGTTTCATTGAGTTATTTCGTGCTCTGGCAGCTTGATCCATTTTGCTGCTCTGCTCTCCAGCTGTCTGATAACTGAATCCAACGCAATCGTGGATGGTTGTTCCCTGGAAGGCGACTAGACACCAGGAATCAGGTCTGGACACCTATAGTAGACTGGAGTAATAACAGACTTCAAACAAAATTTATAATATAACAAATGTCTCACTAATTAAGATTTTTCAGCAGAATGGTAATGGCAAGTTCAACAAAAACCATGCCATTAATAGCATCAAAAACAAGGGCCTATATGATTCAAATCTTAAGGATAATAATGTAAAAACATCAAGCATTCAGATCCACCAGATGTTAATACATGTTTGTAGTAAGTTTCTGTGGACAACAGCACAAGGGACAGGAGGACGTAAGGCTGAACGGCAAACCTCAGCAGGAACAGTCTTCATCCGCAGTAACACTGATGGAAGCACAAATATGCACTCGGTATGTGTCACTTCATCACTTGTGTGTTTAATTGAGGAAAGACACGTTTGATTTAGTTCTCTACACCAGTGGTCCCCAACCACCGGGCCGTGGGTCATTTGGTACCGGGCCGAACAGAAAGAATAAATATTATATTATTTCCGTTTTATTGATTATCAGAGTCTGAAAGAAGTTTTATTTTGAAAAATGACCGGATTCTCTCGCAATTTCATCCGCCTGTGGCTCTTGACACACATGTCAATACGCTCGTCTCGGTCACGTGATACGTTACCTCAAAAATTAAGCCCGCAAACTAGCGAAAATGAGTAAATAACTTTTGGAGAGCTTCTTTGCAAAGGGAGAAAGGCCACTAAGGAGACAGAAGAAGAGCTACAACTTCCAATAAAAAGAAAGCTTCATTTAACAGACAATATCAGGAGTCTGATTAAATATCAGGAGTAATTCTGACGCGCCAAACTCGCTCTGCAGAATATGTGTCGATAAAGGAAGATCAGCTGCTGGAGATTGTAAATGACAGCGGCCTTAAAAGTATGTTTGAGACAACAACTCTGCTGGTGTTTAGGATTAAAATCAAGGCTGAATATCATGAGATCGCCACTAAAGCACTGAAAACCCTGCTTCCATTAACAACATCCTCTTTGTGAAGCGGGATGTTCTGTAGTGACAGCAATCAAAACTAAACGGAGTAGACTGGACATAAGGAACAGACTTCGGGTGTCATTGTCTGCCATTACCCCCAGATGGGACCGTCTAGTTGCAGAGAAACAAGCTCAGGGCTCCACTGATTCAGCATTATTGTGAGTTGTATTTATTTATGCATTTTATATTTGTTTTCATGCTGATCGTATCATTTTATTTCGTCTTCCACACCTTGAAGACCGGTCCGTGAAAATATTGTCTTACATGAAACCGGTCCGTGGTGCAAACAAGGTTAGGGACCTCTGTCTCTACACAACGTAAATTCAAACTCTCTGTCATATACATCAGCATGAAACAGGACTTGGGAAGTTGAATTTGACGGCGGTTTGACACAATCTCAACTTGGTACAAAGAAGAAAAAAGTGTGGCCATTTAAAAAGCACTTTATGTTTTGGCTCGTAATTCCTCAACTGCGTGGCGGCCAAGCCAAATCCCTTTTCTTGACTTGGTTCAAGATTACACCTGTTTTTCCACCATTTTCTATAAAAACCATCAAAAGTTTTCCTTCACTCTTACTATTTGTATCCAATCTTGAAAGTCCCTTTATATACAGTAGATGCTTTTGTTTGATGCTACAGTATAACGTTATTCTTAAACTGGCTTTTGGCCTATTTCTTATTGGCATAGATTATTCACCCTAAATGGATTTAACCCCTGAGTGCATTGGACAATTGCAGCCAAATGTAGGTGTCGCTATAGCATTTAAATGACCATGAAACATGACAAGTCTGACTCATGTTAAGTTGTCAAATTCATCTTAGTCCTAAGTCTTAATATTTAGGTACTCTCCGAAATATTTAGTCACCATCAGATATCAGCATGATTACTAATGTGTTTTTTGACTGAAATGTTTTAAAACAAACAATTCTACACATCTTATGATTCAAATCTATTTTAGAGGATTATGCAGTTTTGGTGAAAGTAAAGAGTTGTTTTTTTTCTTGAGTGTGGAGCATTAGCAAACACACAGAGCCGGGCCAGCTTGCCCAACACATTCTCACTCCCAACTTGTCAAATACCAACTCTTGGTCAGTGGCCTTAACTTCAAATGATGGTTCCTCTCTAGCATCGGTTTTGGACATGTCAGGGACGCCGTTTCAGTCTCCGATCTAACATGCATAGTGTCTTTTCAAAAACAACTTCCTTGTTCACAGGAAACGTACAGTTTCCGCTCGTTACATGCATACCATCTTTTTTCAAAATAAAGCAATGCAGGTTTACTTATGCAGCAAAATTCCTTGGTTAGGTTTGGAAAAGATCTTGGTTTGGGTCAAAACACGTACGTTTGTTACACAAAATAAGTACATTTTCCGTGTAATTGGTGTTAGTTACCTACTTAAGTTCTTTAACAAAACTACAGTAAAATAAGTCAACTTGACCTGGTTTCACACAAGACACAAACAGCAGTCTGCTGGGTGAAAGTCTTGCGTTGACCTATCCAACCTCTTACCTGCCCTATGTACACTTTCTCGTTCTTTATGCTACATCAGCTGCTCTGACCATCTAATAAGCAGGTGGCTGAGTTTACATTGCCGGTGCGTCTAACACAGATGCTTAAAGGTGCCTCGATGAGACGGTATCAGACGGCGAGGGGCACCGACTGAGCATCCGTATTTGACGAGTAGGGAGTGAGAATGGGTCGTCTTCCCTGTTTAGAAATCTTAAAATCTCAGCAGCCACTGAAGTAAGAGAGTGACTGGCCTTGTGGACACCCAGTGATATTTTCTGGTGATGCTGTGCAAATATTACTGACAACGTCAAAATGCTATGTTGAAAAAGTGATCTGGGTTCGCCAGACATCAGCCATGGACACCTCCTTTTAAAATGCCGCAGTACACCGCCTCACCGCGATATCAGCACTGTCTATGCAGACTTGTATATGCTACCACACTGCTGTTATTAATTCTACGTCCTGATTGTCCAATCAGATTTTGGCCTCTCAGCAGAACATCTAACTCAGTATGCATTTGTGCAGCAGTGTCAATGAGCAGAAGAATGTCACTGTAAACTTACATGTGTAATCTTAACGTACTGTATGTTAAATTATACAAGATATCATACCAGATATAACATGGGGAGCGTGTATGTATGTGTGTGTGTGTGTGTGTGTGTGTGTGTGTGTGTGTGTGTGTGTGT
>NW_022280178.1:430652-438167 GCF_004355925.1 Anarrhichthys ocellatus
GTGTGTGTGTGTGTGTGTGTGTGTGTGTGTGTGTGTGTGTGTGTGTGCGTGCGTGTGTGATTTTTCTCATCAGCTGGTTGATCTCTTCTTTGCAGTTGAAAGCCATGTAACAAAGGATGTGTATCGTGCATTAATTCACAGCTATTGAATTTTGTTGCAGAATTACTGACTTCATCACTGTTAGGTAATAAATTGTTTAAGTATTGTGAGACACGTTTTGTGTTTCTTTCATTGATGTCATTTTCTGCTGGCCAGCATGATGCTCTTAACAGGGACTTGACTTTGAAGTTCGAACAGTTTCATGTGCAATAAATGTTTATACATGTACATGGAGAGGATGCATGGGGTTTTGGAGTGGTGTAATTTATGTAAAATAAAGAGTTTGAATTCTGCATTATTTTGGTTTCAAGCAGTATTTCATTGTGATAAGGTCAGGGATGTGACCGAAAGGTCGCTGACCAGGCTAGGAGATAAATGAGGTACACTCCTTTGGAGGGCAACTTCGGTATTCTTCAACTCTATTTCCTCTGTTTTTGTGACTAAGTGCGGGGACAACAGTATTTGAAATTAGTCCAGTATTGAGGGAGAACGCAGCAGACAGCAACCCTAAACGGATTGTAATGTATTTGCTCGACTCCTCGCTGTCAATGTACATCGACTAAAAGTGCTTGTTTTTGCCGCTGACAGGCTCAGCATTATTCTAAGTGTCTGACAACAATATGGAAAGAAACCTATAGAGAAATAAAACATTTTTCTTTACCTTTCGCTTTCTGTTTTTTCTTGTTGTTTAACTTTAAGCTAGATCAGACATGCCATAATATAACCATGATGGTTCCCACTCTCCATGTCTTAAGTGAGCAGACATTTGCCGTAACAGATGTGTGGAAATGATGTGCTGTTAAATACTCCTCCATCGCGGAGGATTGGCCTTTGTACATTGGTAAGGATGAAAGTATCTGTGCAGGTGGTGTACAAAAGAGTAGAAAACATAATTGGAGTAAAAAAGTCCCCAAATAAAACCCACAGGTTTAAGAGGCAGTATGCCTCAGACCGCAGAGTGTATTTAGATGGTATAATACAACCCAGAGGGATCCCTGAAGAGTTTAAATCAAGAAATTAGATAAAAGCAGGCCTCAAATCCATATTTATTTGGATGACACCAAACAAAAATGTTGCTTGGATTGATTATATCTATTATAACCAGCAACGGTTCAACAAACGTTAGGCCAGTTGGGAGCCAGTTTGGTCAAAAATAGGAATGACTGCACTGATAGTTTTTATTATATTCTCTCTGTTAGTTTGTTGCAACATACCCATTCTGAGAAAGGTCCTCACAAAGAGTCTGGTCAGACAGACAGAGAGAGAGAGAGAGTCAAACAGAGAGACAGAGTCAGACTGAAAGTCAGAGAGACAGACAGACAGAGAGAGAGTCAAACAGAGAGAGTCAGACAGAGAGACAGAATCAGACTGAAAGTCAGACAGACAGACAGACAGAGAGAGAGAGAGAGAGAGAGAGTCGGACAGAGAGAGTCAGACAGAGAGACAGAGTCAGACTGAAAGTCAGACAGACAGACAGACAGACAGACAGAGAGAGAGAGAGAGAGAGAGAGAGAGAGAGAGAGAGAGAGAAAGAGAGAGAGAGAGAGAGAGAGAGAGAGAGAGAGAGAGAGAGAGAGAGAGAGAGAGAGAGAGTCAAACAGAGAGACAGAGTCAGACTGAAAGTCAGAGAGAGAGAGAGAGAGAGAGAGAGAGTCAAACAGAGAGACAGAATCAGACTGAAAGTCAGACAGACAGACAGAGAGAGAGTCAGACAGAGAGACAGAGTCAGACTGAAAGTCAGACAGACAGACAGACAGAGAGAGAGAGAGAGTCGAACAGAGAGAGAGTCAGACAGAGAGACGGAGTCAGACTGAAAGTCAGAGACAGTGAGACAGAGAGACAGAAACAGTCAGGCAGAAAGTCAGAGAGAATGCTAGAGAGACAGACAGTCAGACAGATTCACAGAGTCAGAGAGACGGACAGAAAGTCAGACAGACTGAATCAGACAGACCGATTCAGATAGAAAGTCAGAGAGACAGACAGAAAGTCAGAGAGACAGACAGAGTCAGACAGAGAGACAGACATAAAGTCAGAGACACAGAGTCAAATAGAGAGACAGAGTCAGAGAGATGGACAGAAAGTCAGAGAGAGAGACAGACAGAAAGAAAAGAGAGATAGAATTACAGGATAGATAGCCGTATATATTATGCCATAAAAATGTCATTAAAATACATATAAAATAAAATTGAATATATTTGTGCAACATTTCAAATGTTTTCATCCTTCCCCCATGCATTCCATCGATCTTCCAAAGCTTGTGTGCTGAGGAGTCTTTAACAATAACATACTGTGGCGCTAGCACAGAATGTCATGACGTCTCATATCAGAGTAATGATATAATCCCTTCTCTTCTACCTCTAACTAACTAAATCAGTATATTTGTTGCACAGTTGGTAGATGACGCCATTCTAAAACGCTGTATTGGTTGTAGGAGTCTCTCTGCACAATCAACTGATCACAAAATTCACTTCCTCCTCCGAACACTAGATGGTGGGCACGACTTACTCAGTAGTGTCATTACTTCCATGGCTTTATGTTCAGATATCACATTCAGAAGTAATGTTGTGTCACAAGTCCAAAGATTATTCCAAACCAACTGTTTGTTCACATTCAGTAGTGGCATTACCGTGGTTTAGTCTAATATTACAATATCTGTTAAGCAGTCGAGCGGAGCAGAAACAAGAAGACTGTCAAGTTGAATATGTAGTAAAGTTACATCTGAAAGTGTTTGGCTACACTGTTTCTAACTTCTGCTCACCATTGTATTGTAGGCGTGGACTTTTTATTGCTCTCTCACACACACACACACACACACACACACACACACACACTAACAGCAGAAGTACAGACCCAACTTGTGACACACACTCTTAACGCACTGAGAATGTGCACTCAGCTAGGGTGCAATGTAGTGCTGGGCGGTATGACCAACAATTTGTATCACGGTATTTTTTAAGATTCTGCCGGTTTCATGGTATATCACAGTATTTCTTTTTTTCCTTGACTGTGTTTTTATATAGTTTATAGAGGCTTACTCTACTGTCAGGAGTACATAGAATATAACAACATGTTAATGTCATCATGTACAAAGGCTTTGCTTTTATACATGAAAATATGTGTTTTAATCATTGCTCTGAACCCGTCTTTCTCAACTATCTGTAGCGGGACCATGTCCTTGCATAGATGGGTCGTTATTGTGTTCGTAATGCCGCTCCACCGCTTGCTTTTCTTGTCATATGCAGTGTCTCGAGCTATTGCCTCTTCAAGCGATGTGTGACCCTTTGGCTTCACTGTTTCACTCGTGCTAACGTTACTGGTCGACGACTTCGAATCCGACAGCCCAGCTCCTCTCTTGGGCACAGACTCTATCGGTGCATCTCCGGTCTCTCGTTGTTCATCCTGCATCGCTCTATTCTGTTCTTTAATGTAACGTTACTGTAGCGATGGAGCCTCTCCCATCTGTTAACAGACTGTTGATTAGATTAGAAAACTTTATTAATCCCCAGTGGGGAAACTCATTTGCCACCCAAAGACTCATACAGCCGACACAGTCCACAGTACACAACAGACAAAAACACATTACAAAGGATAAATAACACCAGACAATGCCATATAAAACATGATTGACATCAGAAAGATAAAAACTTCTAAAGGTGTTCATTAAAAAATCGGACTGCTGCTGGAACGAAAGACCTTCTTATTCGTTCAGTAGAACACTGAGGCATCCTGAGTCTCTCACTAAATGAGCTTCGGAGTCCATTGAAGACACTGTGTAGTGGATGGCCTTCAAACAAGACAATTGTTTTTAACCTGGCCCTTGTTCGCTTTTCAACAGTGATTTCTAGTGAGTCTGGTGTAAGGCCAATCACTGAGCCAGCCTTTCTGATCATCTTATTGATCCTGTTTTTATCATCCGCAGTGATGCTGGCCCCCCAGCAGAGCACAGCATAAAAAAGAACACTACCCAATATCCCCTGATAGAAAACATGAAGAAGCTTCCTGCTGATGTCACATGATCTAAGCTTCCTCAGGAAGAAGAGTCTTGACTGAGCCTTTTTCTTCCAGTTTAATTTACTGTCCAGATAGACCCCGAGATATTTATACGACTGGACAATTTCTATCTGCTGACCTGCAATTGTCACTGGGGAGACCTCCTCCTCCTTCCTTCTGAAATCAATAACCAACTCTTTGGTCTTTTCAATATTTAGTTTAAAACAATTTTCATCACACCAGCTGACAAAAGACTCAACCTCCCGTTTGTAGGCCAGGTCGTTGCCTCGGGTAAGTAGACCAACCAGGGCAGTGTCATCTGAGAACTTCTGGATGTTACAGGACACATGGCTCTGCCTGTAGTCAGCTGTATAAAGTGAGAATAAAAAGGGGGATAAAACTGTTCCCTGTGGTGCTCCAGTTTTAGTTAAGATAGTGTCAGACAGTTTTTTGTTATCAAGCCTGACAAACTGTGGTCGAGACAAAAGGTAATCCAAAACCCAAGCAACAGTTGTATTGTGCAGTTTAAAAGTCACAAGTTTTTTAGCTAAAGGGTGTGGTTGGATTGTATTAAAAGCACTGGAAAAGTCAAAGAACATGATCCTAACAGAGCTGGAAGTTGTTCCAAGATGACTATAAATACTGTGGAGCATAAAAAGTAGTGCATCATCTACCCCTACACCCTTCCTGTATGCAAACTGCAAAGGATCTTGGAAGACTGAGACCTGTCTACTCAGGTGACCCAGGACAACCCTTTCAAAACATTTCATTATGTGCGACGTCAGAGCTATAGGTCTGAGGTTAGTAAGACTATGAATCCTCACACTGTTTTTCTTTGGGATTGGGACTAAACAAGATGTTTTCCACATTACTGGAAGTTTTGATGAAGACAGAGACAAGGAAAAGATAAAATGAAGGACTGAGCACAGCTGGTCAGCACAGACCTTAAGGGTGCGTGGATGGAGACCATCAGGGCCTGCTGCCTTGTTGAATATTGTTTTCATTCACTGAGAATGTACCTTAAACCAGTTGTTTTCATTAGCCAAACTATAAATATATACAGTATATATATAAGTAAATACATAAAGTTCCATTTAAAAGAAATAGGCTCAATTATTACCTGTAGTTTTATCAAACAAACTGGAGAAAGGGGTTTGTTCAGTGGAAAAGAGGCTTAAGAGACGACACAACATAGGAATGTTGACATTTCACCCACCAGAAATGCTCGTTGCTCAACGGGGATGCTGGGCAACTGGTCTAGTGAAAGTAAAACCTTTACCAACTGGTGTTCTTGCGTAGTAGTATGGGACGCTCCGTTGCCTCTTCTACTCAAGTCTGGGGATGGTGATGGTGTAGAGGTAGTGCGTTGGAAAGAAAAGGCAGTCACTTTAAGTGCCTCCTACTGCACGTGTATACTCACAATGCTGAGTTTGTTCATTTTTTCTCTTCCGACTGACGCGTTCCACTTAAACTTGTTGCACATGTTGCAATGGAATACTTTCGGCTTTTAAAGACAAACACAGTTGCAGGGCAGCTGGTGGGGTGTTAAGCATCACTAAGGTGATTCGCTGTAAAAATGTTTGAGCAATCTGGAGAAGATTTGCAAGCAGCACTCACGGGGCTGAGCGACTGTGGTTGCAGTGTGGACCTGGAGTTTAGAGTCAGGAAATGCTGTTTCTACACAGATGTATAGCCTGTTTGTATCACATCAGATCACAGAGGTCTGTCTAGTCAGAAAATGAAAACACAAAACACTTCGTGGCTCTTAAATTGACATAAATTAACATGTACAATTCGTCTAGTATACAGAAATAGACCAAAAACGTGTTTGTTGTTGGATTACGGAGCACAAGTGGGAGTCTCACGGCTTTTCTTTTTTGTTCGCTGTAACTTATGCCGACCAGGTCGGACGTGAATGAATTTGATTTGCATTAATATATGGTGCTATATGCAACAAACTGTGTGTTTTCGTTGATATAGGATTTAATGTGACATTATAGTGAGGAAACGGAGAGCCTTTCAGCGTGTTTTCGTAGCTTTCAAACATATTAGGCAGTCACATCGCAGTGTCTGTACACACCAGGTATCACATCTGCCCTTTCCCTTAGCTGGAGCGTATGCACTTTCCCCCTTAGGTGTTCATAGTTCCAGCTGAGCATGCATTATAGTGAGTTTATTATTTGAATGTTAATTAACTCATAAAACTGATTGAAGCAATAAGTGTGGCGATTAATTCATATTTTTGAATCGCTCTACATATTTTTGACAAACGTGTTTTAGTTTGATGCATGTTCCAGCTGACCGTTTGGTCACGATTGAGAGAGAAATGCCATCTGTTAAATAAAATACAATAAATGATTCAATAAATGACAATGATATGGTAGTATAATATGGCATTACAAGTCAGTGCTTCAAAACTATTTGCATATATATTTTCAATGAAACTGTAAGAAACATGTGATCATGTCATGAGGTTTGACTCTATAGTTTTTCATGCAACGTTTTAGTTGGACAGAGGAATTTGTCTTAACAAGAGGGCAGAACACAATCGGATATCAAATGAAGACTGATGGCGCACGGGCCAAACGGCGTACGGGGCGCACGGCGCACGGTGGATATATAACCGCTACCTCTGTGGGCATAACACAATCGGATATAAAAGGAATCAAATAAAGAGTCACGGGGCGCACGGCACACGCGCTGATAAAACAGCTACAAGTGTGGCCGGAGCAGATCGGATATAAAAGGAAGAAGACTGGTCTGGCACACATGCACAGTCAATAGATTTGCATACCGTTATAAAGTGAGTTTTTATTTCACCGTAAATGTTCATCTAACAACTGAGTTTTGAGGTGATGTGTTTGTGACTCTTCCCCTCTGTCTCCTCTCACAGGGAGAAGATGATCTGCAGGATCCTGCTGCTCTTCATCCTGACCTCCTGTGTCTGCGGTGAGTTTACTTTTGTATTTTTTGAAAGCACTACAGCTCTGAAGCATCACATGTCAAGAACGTCAGACCGGTTTCTCTTCTACCCTTTCTATCCAAGCCACAGGAACTTACTGTCTTTAACCAACTGTCTTCCTATCTCCACCAGAACAGCCTCTTGGACCCCCACCAGTCCGGGTTCAAGGTGGGTCACTCGACAGAGACAGCCCTCCTTGTGGTGACAGTGTCCCTCTCTCCTCTGTCCTAATTCTCCTGGACCTGTCTGCGGCGTTTGACACAGTGAACCACCAGATCCTCCTCTCCAACCTCGAGGGGATGGGTGTCTCAGGCTCTGCACTCTCCCTGTTTGCATCCCGACACTTACCTGTGTGGGCAGACCAAAATAAACTGCAGACTGAATTGTGCACAGTATGCACGGCGCACGGCATTTGCTTGGGGCGCACAGCGCATGTAAAACGGTTACCTGTGTGGACGGAAATT
>NW_022280179.1:0-10530 GCF_004355925.1 Anarrhichthys ocellatus
ATACATATACATATATATACACATATATATACATATACACACATATATATACATATACATATATATATACATATACATATACATATACATATACATACATATATACATACATACATATACATATACACATATACATACATACATATATATATATATTAAGATAAAAATCTATATTGATTTTGTAAATGCACAAACAATTAAATGTCTGTTTACATGCGAAACATAAATTAGTTATTATATAGTTATTTGTAGAAAATCTAGGACAACAGAACAAAAAAAGCTCTTTACTGAGATAATCTGTTGATGTTTAAAAAATATATAGTTTTGTTTATTTCCCCACATGCTTTGTATAAGACTGGAAGATGTGTGACATATAATGGTGTCTTCAAATCTCATGTGGGACGGGCCAAAATGTCTTATAATATTATTATTACATAAAATATGTCCACAAAGTGAGGTCCGTACAGAAATGATCACAGTTTAACAGAACTTGACTGGTCTGCAGAGAGTCCTGATTTTAACCCAAATCCACCACCTTTAGTTCTGAAGTGGAGCTCAGACTGAACTTAAAGAATCATATATGAATAAAGTTATTATCATCATCGTGTTATCAACACTCACACAGCAGCATAGAGGCCTCCGACTGCAGAGTGGATGAAGCCTCTGACGATGGTGTGCAGGATGAAGGACAGAATCTGAAGAAGAGGAGACAAGTGAAGAAAGAAAATGTTTAATTTTCCATTAAGGCAAGAATCTAAAGATTTTGGGCTATTTTGCTTCTATAACGTGTCTTGTTTCAGAATACTTTAAAGGAATCATCCAGAATACAAATGTAGGTGTTTATTTTGCTGCTTTCTCTATTTTGTGTTTTTAGATTTTCTCCTAAATTCAAAAGTTCCCAAAAAGTCCTAATTTGCATAATACAAATTAAAGGACGTTTTCTCGAAATTAGTTTTTTCTCAGACTCTGATCCAGAAATCTCCACTTCAGCAGCTCTTACATACACCAAACACTACACTTTCACTGCTCTCTATATTCTGAAGGTTAACACAGAGGGGTTTGTTCACACACCATTCAGAGACTCATTTATACGACATTTTAGTACAAAACGTGGAGAAAATTAACAAAATTGACCGTATCTTCTGATTTATGGAGTGATGCAAAGAGATATTCAAAATTCCCTCATAATAAAACCTTTGACTCTAATATGTCAACAAAATGAAACATGAAGTTTGAACCTAACTTTATCTAAATGTATAAAAATGTGCTAATAAAGATAATGCCTCATTTGCATATTAAAACATGAAATTCAGAAAACTTGTAATTCAGAAAATAATTGTTTTAATGCGAGTAATCAACCGGGGAAGTTTGATATTGATATCTGTTAGTTCAATTATTATTCCCCTTCACACTGAGAGTTAAATAACACGCAATGCCTGTGTTGTCCAGCAGGTGTCCCTGCAGGACTTAGTGGCACCAGGAGCTGCATTGCCATGTGAGTCTGTCCTGTTTGAACATCGTGTACACTTTCTCTGCCTCTTTGTCTCTTTGTCTCTCTGCAGCGTTAGACTCTGGCAGCACATGCTGGGAAAATGCCCCCCCCCCCCCCCCCTCCAAAAGAGTTGTGTTCGCCCGTGTTTCGTCCGTGTACCTGAAGAGGTAGGTTCTCGACGAGGCAGCTGACTCCGAAGCCGACCAGGAGCAGGTTGGTGAAGATGAAGGCTCTGGTGGCGTTGACGATCTTCTGGATCTGTTTGTCGGGAGGACGGGGCTGACCCGGCTCTCTGATGGAACAGAATAAAACATAAATTAGGTTTTTTTTCCTCTTATTTCCTGTCTGCGTGTTGTGTTTTCGCGTGTTTTGTTGTTCACCTCTTGCCGTTCTTGTCATTGTCGTCCTCGCAGTCTTTGAGCTTCCAGTCCATGACGTAGCCGATCACGGGAGAGGTGATGAGGCACAACAGCTGGAGCATCCCGAAGATGGACGTGTAGACGCTCACTGACAGACACACACGCGACAAAAAACAAGTTATTTTTGTGTATTTTACAACCAATATTTTGATGTATTTTTACAGGGTTGAGTCGCAAAGAAACGAGCGAAACACAGAAGACGACAGACGGCCGAGGAGGCTCTGAAGTGGAAGTGTAGGTGGTAAGATCTTTGTAAAGTTAAAAGCCTGTAGGTCTCTTACCCACATGCATCTTCTCCACTGCAAGAAGCCAGCATGACAGGGAAAAAGAGGCAGAGCAAGAGAAAGAGAAAGAGAGAGAGAGGCAACGAGGCGTTTTAGCTGAGTGGGAAAAAGCAGCTGAGAGAGGATTCGTTAGAAAAGACCAACAGAGGAAAGTCTTGACACAGCTAACTGTGGTTAGATGTTGAAGCCATTCACAGAACAGCAACCATGTTCATGTACAGTTGAATCCACACACACACCTGTGCTGAGGTCTCCCTCCGTCAGCGAATCCAGGATGGTGTTCATGGCTCCCATGTAGAAGATGAGGCGCAGCTGGGTGACGCACATGGTGATGAGGCTCAGCATGAAGATGGGGCTGAAGATGCTCTTCATGAAGGACTGAGCTGAGGAGGGAAATGAAGGAGGAGAGGAACGTTACGATCAGATCAGTTGGCTTCTAATAGCAGATAACGGATACGTTATTTAAATTTAAATTTCAGGCCAATACCGCTCAGATTCTGTCACTGACAAAAGTCAACCTCACAGTGGCGCTAGAGCAAAAGCTATGAGGATCCATCTTCTGGGGAACATGAATGTTTCAGGGCGTTAAAGCTACAGTTGGTAACTTTATCAAAATGATATATTTTTGTCATATTTGCTCAGACTGTCATTATTTCCCAAAGAAAAACAACCAATCAGAGCCGACGTGAAGCCCGAATTGTCATATAAAAAAGGTACGATTGCCCTACCGAGTGAATTTTGACTATACCGCCTACAGCGCTGTTGTTTTTTAAACTTTAATTGCAACTCAGTGACATAAATAGTTGCAGGATTCATGCAACTTCTTTTATATGGTCACGGTCAAATGAAAGCACGTCCTGGAACATGAGGAAATCAAAAGAAAACATCCTCCGCAAGTGAACCGTCGAGCAATGTGAAAAGGTGTTGCAGTTTTGCACAATAAATGTTCTGACTCTAAGGCCTACTCTGTGAAGTACGTCCTCGTAACACAGTTAAGAGGACAGTAACAGCGTCTTCAGAAGCACTTCTCTTAATATATAAGGAACAAATAATATATCGTGATTTAGATTTCAGGTCAATACCGCTCAGATTCTGTGACTGCTTTGCCAGTTTTTCAGAAACATATTTTAGTCTGTAAAATGTAAAAAGTTAGATTTTGGCTCGACCGTTTCCAGCATCTTCTGTCGTCCATTTCTTAAACTCACATGGTGGAAAACTACACTGACGTTTCCTGCTGCGGGATTCTGGGAAAAAGTTGATCATTGATCAAAGTCGTGAGTGTAAATAGAAATGGGACGCAGCCGTCCGTACGGAGAGGTACGGGACAAACCGATTAATTGTCGTGCAGATGGGTTGATTACCCAGAACAACAGGTATCCATCTTTATTAAGGGAATATACCTTATGTGTATTCATTTTGTGTTCTCTTTAATATTATGACATTTTGATATTATGTAGGTGGAGGCTTTACATTTAATTTTTTTAAATTAAACTAACCTAAAACTACAGCCATGATGAGGAGATTAGTTATTAAAATGAATTCTGAGGGGAGCATGAACATCTGTACCAAATGTCATATCATAAAAATCCATCCACTAGTTGTTGAAACATTTAATTTAAAACCACAAATATCAACTTTCTGGTGGCGGCAGGAAAAGTCGATATAAAGAAGTCGAAGCTAAAATGTTATGAAAAGAAGACCAGAAACCGTTTGGTCCAGCAGTTTAAGAGGCTGAGATTATGTATTTTATTTTGAAATCCAAGCAATTAATTTGAAATAAAGACTTAGCCTCTGTAGTTCACATACCAAACTAGCACACTGTGGCCATGCCAACTTTTTAAGTACCTCATTTGTGTGTTACATGATGATAGAATAAAAAAATATTCAAATTCAAATGAGGCCTTTCAGCTCTCAGGAGACCGGAGGTAACGAACCAATGTCTAGTAAGTAAATATTCTGCAACGTTCACAGCTGCCATCAAATCAGTATGACATTAAGTAACAGTGCCATTGTAGAAAAATTGTAAAACGTGGATATTCTCTGAGATTAAAGTGGAAAATTTGCAAGAAATAGATGTATAGATGTGTAGATGTATGAAACAAATAGTGAAAAACTGTGGTAACATCAGCCGCCGTCTGATTTTCGTTGCTCTTAATGCAACCGAGTGATGCGAAGGTCCTGAAACTCGTACATATATAATGTTCTTTAGGCGTGATTTTATGAACAGAAATAAAAAATATGTAAGTTCCAGGAAAGTAGAGACAAACAACTTCTATCTTTGACTGCAGCGTCTTTTATTTCAGCGCAGCTAACACTGAAAACCAACCATTGAGAACTAAGTGCGAAAAACAACACGGAAAAGGAACAGAAATATCACTGCTTGTGTTGAAAACACAGATCACGGTGTTCTACTGTACGTCCTCTGGGTTTGCTGGGACGTGTATTTGTGTATTTGTGAAACGAAAAAATAAACGTTGCTGTCTCGTCACGAGTCGTTTGTGTGGTTAGGGAGCAAGAATATGCTGCAATCTCAGGGAATATCCAAGCTTTTTTACTCATTAATGTACAATTTTAATCCCTGAAATTCCCTGAGTTTTTTCTCTGAATATTACCCCCCCATCCTCTGGCTTTATAATTCATTTTTTTGTTTACCTAAAATGGCCCAAATCTGCCTTCGTAAATTAGAGAGGAAGGAGAGGGGAACCAGGTTTATGTGTGTAATAAGGGCTTCTTTAAAGCTCCTGACAGAAGGAACATGTCCAGCTGTTATGAAACCAACCATGTGTGTCCTGACTGCACACACACACACACACACACACACACACACACACACACACACACACACGACACTTGACCTTACAAACCACAACAATGCTGCTCTGGGGCTCTCTGCCAGCGCGCCAAAACACCTGCTGAGCGGCCTTTTCTAAGAACGGGGTCCGAACTAATCACACGGTCCATTTGCTACCAAAGAGGCCGAGAGGGGAGCAACCAGACGCACCCCACTGGGAGTCCCTGACCCCGGTGTCAAAGAGCGAGGAGGCCTAGAGGTGTCGGGGTAACAGAGGTTCATTTAGCGTGGATGTAGGGCAGAGGTAAAGGGGCATTTAAGGTACCATAGATTGGGTATAATTCACTGTATGTTATCAGAAAATACCCTTATTAATAACATTACTTGCACACAGAGAAGCTCTATTTGGTCTCAGACTTACTCTCCTCCTTGGCTTTGCACTTAACATCCAGGTCCACGGTGGAGAGGCACAGCTTGTTGGCCTCCTGCGTTGCCAGGTCTGTGGCCGGCTGGTTGTGCTTCATGGAGTGACCCACGCTGAGGCGGCGCCCCACCGTGGTCACCTGTCGGTAGAACTGCTTCCCCGTGATCTTGTGGTCGAAGCCCAGCCAGCTGAACTTGATCTTCACCCTGAAGGAACGGTGGAAGGAGAAGAGGAAGGAAGTGAAACAGGGCTCGACATTAAGGCTTCGGCGCTTGTTGGCAAGACAACATACGTAAAGCTAACACTAGCTTAATGTTAAGCTAATGTTACAGCAGAACTGTACAGCAGAACTGTGCTAACGGTAACGTATGTTAAGCTAAAGCTAACGTTAACGTACGGTAAGCTAACGTTGAGCTAAAGCTGACGCAAGCTTAACGTTATGCTAATGTTAACATATATTTGAACACATCATGACAACATTGTCCACCCAATACTCTTTTTTTATTCCCGTTTTAAAATTGAACGCACCATAATGTAGTTCAATGGAACCTCAGTACGTTAGCTGTTAGCTTCATTTTTAAGCAGGACTGTGCTAGCTTATAGTCGACAGAGGAGACGGTCACTATGAATAATTTGAGCAGCAAGATGGGAATCAATAAGATTATATTTTATCTGATTTAGTTAGTTGTTCCAAATGTTGCTATGCGGTTAGCTCCGGGTTTTTGTGCCAAGCAGAACTGTGCTAACGTTAAGCTAACGTTAAGCTAATCATAAGCTAGCGTTAGCACAGTTCTGTTAAATGCTATCTTGTAAAATGTAGTTTTCAGTGAAAAAAAAAAAGTAGTTTGAAGAAAATTGATATTAAACAACACCTGCTCTAAGCAGCTTATAATAAATACAATATTAATGTTTAATCTTAGCAAATATTTTAGTAAAAATACAATTATTTGTTTCCTTATCATTGTGTGTTTTTATGAAAATAACCACTATAGATGACTATAACAAAGTATAACTAAAACATTTTGAGTTTTTTAAAGTTTGTTTTGTCCAATTGTCCAAATCTGTTGATTTTTATTTATTCATTAACAAGACATTTTTCCCTTTCGGACTAGGACGTTTGGCAATTGGGCAAGTAAATCAAATGAAAGAAAAAAACACCAGCAGAGAAAAAGGGTAAAAAGACCACCAGGAAACAAAGGATCCAGGTGATTGAGAGCAAAGCCAGCTGATCATCTGGGTTTAGAGTCATTTTCCTGCCTTTAGGGCTCACTCAAGCCTCTTGCATGTCTATGCAATCTTGAGTATGTGTGCAATGCGGCGATCTCTGTGGAGAATGCAGGCCGTCTGAGCTCACAAAGAATCCCTCTACACCCCGAGGTCAGCCAGCAGCATTACAACGGCTGCTTTCTAGTGATGGCTGGAGGCTGCAGGAGGCTTCTGTGTGTGGGTGTGTGTGTCCGTCTTACGTGTAGTCCATGTCCTCTGGGCCGGGGAAGGGCTCCAGAGGCCAGTTGATGAAGCAGTTGAAGAAGACGAGGCAGGCGCAGGCGGCCCAAACCAGCAGGATGATGGTGAAGGTGGCACCCAGATCGTAGATCACCTACCAAAGGAAACATCATACTGGAGAATCAATACCCCATTCTGTGTGATCGTGAGTGCTGTGACGAGGACAAAATGTATGAAAAATGAAATCAAATGTTACCTTGATGCCGGGGAAAGTGACAGCAGAGGAGGCGTAGGATCCGATCATCAGAGCGATGAAGGTTGACCTGAGGTCTCCGAACATGTTGGGGAGCTGTGGAGAAAACGCAGAGAGAGAGCAGATTATTAACTTAAGCAACTACAAATCTAGTCAAAACACAGACGACAATCTCAAAACAGATAAGAGGCGTGAGCTCTGCACACTGTGTTTTTCAAACAACTTAACTTAAAGTGAGACTATGTGACTCTAATTGTTGTATGTAAATCTAAAAGTTGAATTCATAAGCAATTAAATGCACCTTTGCTCGATTCGGTACACTCAGGAGTTTTGCTGGTACGACCTCACTTGGTCTGGTGTGACCAGTTAGCCGCTACGAGCTAACGTTAGCAAGCTAGATGTATATTCCTGTAACAAATATTACGGAATCTGAGGTTTTGAAGCCTTGAGTTTGGCCCTCGCCATCTTGTTTTTTGCAACCATCTAGCTAAAGTGATGTAGAGACGCCGTACATGTCTCTGGACCTGTCACTCACAAGGTAGCCCATAAATGGACCATAATGTACTAAATGAACATCATGCTGTATTGAAGAAGACTTGAAACTAGAGATTGAGACCATAAACTCATGTTTACAATGTTTACTGAGGTAATAAATCAAGAGAGAAGTAGAGTCATTTTCTCATAGACTTCTATACAACCAGAGGAGTCGCCCCCTGATGGTCATTAGAGAGAATGCAGGTTTAAGATATGAAGCATTGGCTTCACTTTCCACAACTACGTATAAAAAGATCTCCGCAACTGTCCGTGTATACGTCCGTTTACGAGTATAATAGAGGCTTCATGCTGTCAGCTTGACAATAATCTTTGTAGAAATAATTTTCTTTTCCTATAATCCACTAAAACCCATAAGATCACTCAACGTTAAAAGAAATTGTAGAAAATTGCACACATCCGTGCAACTACTTGACCCCTCAGTGCTCTATTCGTTGTTGACTTTTGGCTCATCACCTCAAAGTACAGCCTGTACCGTCTGCAGCTCCATAACCCTCAAACTGTTTTTGAAGTGGAGACGGAGACAGAAGAGCCTGAGAGTGTTGCGTAACGACGCTCAACTTGACACCAGAGCACACGCTGTTCTGAACCGTTTCAAAGCATAAACAGCCCTCTTCAAGAAAAAGTAACAACAAAAATAATAAGAGGAAGAGAGCAACATATGGCTATAATATGTTTATTGTCTCTATTATTGTGATGTTTCTGGAGAACATGAAGCTTTTTAACAAGCATTAAAGGAAATCAAACTCCAGGTCTTCAGCAGGGACTGAAGTGTGTCACTGAGGAAAGAGACGGGCACGGAGCCAAATAAATCCGTGTGTGACGTTATCATGGGTCCTAAATAGCCTCGCCGTCCCCTCCCCTCTACTATTGTCCTCATCTGTCCGTCCACCCGTCTATCCGGCCGCTGTGCTCACCACAGGGGGGCAGCTTGTTAGGCAGCTGACTGAACCCTCTCACCCCAACACGGATGTCACCTCCACGGATTAATTGGACCAAAGGTGGGCTCCAAAAGAAATGTGCTACGTCCCTGCCACGGCATCCGAAACAACGAGGGGCTCCACTCTGGCCGCTCAACTGGAAGAGTCCTGACTGACTTCCTTCAAGGGGTAAGATGGCTGAACTTTGGCCTAGTTGGAGGAGAGGAGCTCAGCAGACCTGATGTGGTCACGACGCATCGAAGCCATTTGATACGCAGAGTCAACAGGTTCACTTCCTCATCCTCTAGACTGCGACGATGGGTCACTTTTCAAGTCCGGTCTTTTGCAAGAGATGCTTCGATTGGTGAACAATTTTAATAAGGATTTGGCATGCTGTGGAGTAAAGCGTAGTTCATGGTCGCCATCGTGCCAGAAAATGACGTAATCACGACCTGCGCTTGGTCATGTACCTATGAATACTTCTAACTTGTTGTGCGCGATCTGTGACAAATAGTTCACTGAAAAAAGCACCATTAATATGTCTGGGGATTATACAAGGACAGGCTGTTTTTAAAAGCTTTAATAACAGGATGTCCTTAAAATCTATATTTGAGTAAATATTTTGCAGCCAAATAAAATTGTTGACAGGACATTCCACCTTTGTTTCTATTAATGCAACTTCCTTCTTTCCTGTATAAAGGTAATAAAGTATTCCATGAATATGAGATACGAGTTTACAGATAATTACGTTTCCTCCTCGGCCTTGTGGAGGTTTGTTTACGGCGTTTTGCTGGCGACACTTCTTGTCTTATTGTTTCTTCACAGTTCATTTTGTCTGAACGTCCTCTGGCGTTTTCGAGAATACTACATTGAAAAGTGTTAAATGTCTAATCGAGCCACGCGTGAGAACAAACAAAGTTTAAGGGACTGTATGAAAATTATTCTTATCGGCCTTCCTTTGTAATGCATATGAGTTACATTAATGTTAACCTTTAACTGGTTATGAAACCAATTTAATACGGATATTTAACTTGGCCTCCAGGTTCAGCTCCACTCGCCAACCCAAAGATTTGCATACAGTCACTAATTCACGAGTTCAAATGATTTCCCATTTATATATTCAGTGCATGACTACATAGATTGTATGGACCTTGGTATAAAAACAAATGGACATTCAGTGCAGAAACAAAGGAATGGTACTAATAAGATGAGTCAGTCCCTAACCTCCATTGTGTCTCTCCCACTAATACACCCATGTTTGTTTTAATCACTCTGGGAACAGGTTCATTTGGAAACAGCACTGTTGCCACTGGCGATAATTTCTGCAAGCTCACCGGTTGAGTCAGAGAAACAATCACGTGAGCTGACTGAGCGCTGCCAGACAACAAAAACCTCAAACCATCTGTGTGTGATTACGTCACACTGGGAGTTTCTAGGTTCTGAGGCACAGTCAGCTGCAACCACCGCTTCCTAAAAACATGGCGTAAACCGGTTTGTTCCAAAAATCACAAAAAGAAGAAGTCGATTAATGGTTTCGTGTGCGTTGATGGGAGGAGCAGCTGTCAGGAGCAGATTACGGTGTTTTTGTATCTAGAGTCAATGACACATCAGTCAAGCAGACGAGTCCGTGACCATTAAACCCCGGAGGACAAAGAATCTGCTGTGGCTTCCGGCATTAACAGACACACAACAAGCAACTGACTGCACAGTAACTGTACACAGTCGAAAGATAACAGATGTGACGTTAATGCTATGAAATGTAAACACATTTGACCCTGTAGATGATCCTTTGGTCTTCTGAAAACCTGCATGCTCTCTGGTTCCCATGAAAAACTAGCTGAAGTCTACAAATGCATTGCTGTCAGTTAAACAAGTCCAACAAGGCATGAGACCAAGACAATTTTAAGTCCAACAAGGCACGAGACCAAGACAATATTAAGTCCAACAAC
>NW_022280179.1:15530-16017 GCF_004355925.1 Anarrhichthys ocellatus
TGTGTGTGTGTGTGTGTGTGTGTGTGTGTGTGTGTGTGTGTGTCAGTCAGGGTCCCAGTGGGCAGCCTGATGAGGAAACAGCGCATTATGTGTGGAGAGACACACACGCACACACACACATGTCCTGTTTGTCCCCTCTGTGAAAGCGTCTGCTCTCGGTGTGTTTCGTAATAAAGCAACACGCTGACGAGGCCGCAAAACGTTGCAGAGAAATATCCACCATGTGTTCACGAACACATAATATAAAAACACATATATTCAACAATCCACCCCCTGATGTTTACGATTTGTTGACATTGAATCGTAGATTATTGACACCTCTATTGTCACAACACACACACACTGTAGCTCCATGTGTCAGTGCGGATGAAATAGTAATGAGGAGAGGTCTTTTTTTGGCTCGCAGCCACAGCAGCAGAGAATAATAAATTATAAATGCAGTCTCTCTCTCTCTCTCTCTCTCTCTCTCTCTCTCTCTCTCTCTCTC
>NW_022280179.1:16117-38826 GCF_004355925.1 Anarrhichthys ocellatus
CTCTCTCTCTCTCTCTCTCTCTCTCTCTCTCTCTCTCTCTCTCGTACGTGATGCAGCACTTTCTCTGACTGATGAGATCATCCCGACCGCCGGCGTTTCTTATCCATCAATCCCTCGTCTCCCGTCTATACATCCCCTTCATCCCTTCATCCCTTCATCCCAGGAGTCGACTGCTTAGCCATCCGTCTCCTCCTTATGTCCATCTTTTCTAAATGTCTCCTCTCCATCTTTCCACCGACCTTCTCTTGTCCTCTCTTTCATCAGCGTCTGACGCCGTCGCAACACAGCGCTCTAATCCGCTCTTCATCATTTCATTTCCCCTTCGCTATCACGCTATTCTTCTTCGCTGACATTTTATTAGAAACTGGGCTTCTGTTACTCAGTCTTATTTCTTTTGACTCGTCTGAATAAACCAACAGAGAACCTCATTAAAGAGTTTTATTGTCGGGTCATTAAAGAAAGCGGCACAAAGAAACGCATCCTTGCAAAATAAGTGTATTAAAAAAAGCTTGGCGACTGACACCAACTAGTTGCAGGACTTGTTAGAGAGCTACTGTAGCTGTCCAGCTAGCTGTAACATGCTCAAAATAGCTCGTATGCACGCTCACTTCCGGCACTGTTCACGCCAACGGACAGCTATGACCAATATTCAGCCATTGTGCCATTCGTAAGCAACCAAAAAAAGAGGAAGGGCTTCAAACGTTTCAAGCTACATTCCCCAATTACGATCCAATTACGAGCCCCATAGAAATAAAATAGGAAGTTAGCTAACTTGCTAACCAGGCAAAAACAATAACTAAAGAGAATGTATATTCAGATCTATTTTGTTAACACATTATAATGTTTTTATATGTTTTGTGGAGTAGTTTGTACTCTGGCAGAGCGATGTTGTATAAAACAAGACAATAGCGTCCTCAATTTTGGCCTCTCCGGCTCAAATGTCAGTGCTCTCAAGATGGTTTTCCATTGATTGACAGCACAAAGATTTACTTAAAGATTTATAAAAACTAAATTCTAGAGGGCATATGTTTGTTAGATGTTTAATCTGAAAAAAATACTGTATTGTAATCTTAGTGAAGCTTTAATACTCACTGTGAGAGAAGTGAAGGTCATGCACATTCCTCCGAACCCGTTCATCGCCAAAGCAAAGAAGATGAGGATGGACAGATCTGCAGGAGAAAGAGCAGATTAGAGACAAGGTTAAACTGCTGACACCAAGTCTGATTGATTAAAGTGCGAGGCATGATGACATGATACGTACTGTTGGGATCATTGGCACCGTAGGCGATGAGGAGGCAGGAGAAGGCGAAGCAGGCACTGGGAAACACAAAGCAATGCCAATAAATATAACCAAACAGACAATAAACCGTCCAATTTTATATCATCTTAAAGTGGAAAAACTGATTTTCTCACCTGCCCAGAAGTCGTAGCTTCCGTGGACCGTATTTGTCCATGACGATGCCCATTGGCAGGGTGATGGCAGACAGCAGGAAGGAGCCCACGGTGAAGGCCAGGTTCAGCATCTCGTCCTGGTCTTTGCAGATGGGCCACCCGTTCATGTCCAAGTACTCCTCAGAATCGGGCAGCGCGGAGGTGGACGTGTTGGAGAGGTTGAGGCTGGAGCTGTTTTCTGGATGGTGAAGAAAAATGAGAGTGGAGAGGAAAAAGACTTTATTATCTTACAGCTGCGGCAATTATCTAAATGACAATGAACAATGACGTATGCTATTATTTGCATACAACCTGTCCAGTCTGTGACATGTTGTATTCAGTGGTGGAATGTATTTACATACAGTACAATGGTGCGATTCTGCACTTTGGTCTAATTCTGAAAGTGGAAACGGAATTTCTGACTCAGCAAGTCTCCACCAACCCCTGCCTCAAAATCCAAGATGGCTGCTCAGTGACTCAACAGTTAATAAGATGTAGTAATATAGCATTTAGCTTAAAGGGCCGCAGAAGCTAGCATGGCTGTAGCCTCTTATTGTTGTTTACATCAAAATATACAACCTTTATATACAATATGAAGCATTGTTAGAGATTAAAGGCAAATACATTGACTCCACTTCAGACTGCCACATCAGAATGCTGCTCATACATTCATGCGTCATTAATAATAACCCAATCATATGATATAATCAATAAGAGAACATTCTGTAAATATATTAGGATACTTTTACTTTGAACTTTTGCATGTAATGAAGTGCTTTTAAATTGGTATATTGTCCTTCTAGAGGTTTCCCATGTGGTCTAAGTGAAATGCCCTCTTTCCATTTTTTAATGTGGCTCTTTGAGGCCTGAGCTGAACTATATTCCCCCCCACTCCCTCCCTCTGTCTGTAGAGCAGAGCTGCTGATCCAGAAAGCCAGGAGACTCATTAAAGGTCAAGTAAACCAACCGGAGGGAAAACAACACAATGCAGGGTAAACAGGCGCCCAGATATGGTCGCAACTGAACCCCTGCATGGCGGAGGGGAACTCTCTGTAACAGCTTCACACAGACAGGCCGGCCTCCCTGCTGAATCACTGGTAAACACAATCCACTGAGTTCATGCAGAGTCTATTTCCGTCTGTTTTCGTCTATCTGCTCTATTAGACTGTTGCCTACGGTGAAACTCTGCTGGTATTAACAGACAGAGAGAAATCCTCCCTCACCGTGACTTGTTTTTGGTCAAAGCGCCGGGAGAACAATAGACTCAACATGATAGATATCTGGAGGAGGGAGGGAGGCGTAAAACACGTACTTATCATTTCAGAACTTCGGGGCAAGTTGTCCCGCAACAGCTAATCTCTGCTGCATCTAATAAACAGCACAGCTGAGGATCTGATCCCCTGTGAAATGTAGTGCCGCTGTTGGGCCAGCTTAAGTTAAAGCAAGATAGAGGAGGTGTTGATGCAGGTCTCTGGGCTGAGGGCAGAATTTAGGAAGTTATTAAATCATGTTCAGTGCATCCTGGTGCAGAGAATTGGCCGCCCGAGCCCTGTGAGGATGTAAGTAGGTGAAAGGTAAAGTGGCTTAATGACCTTCTGATGTAAGTGGTTTTTTTTAATGTTTCAAAACAAGCAGTTGCAGAAAGGACTGGTTCGATTTAAACGCGAGGATGCAGAGCTATGATGATCTGTGGGCTTTTATTAAAGGTCATTCAGCTCCACTATGATGCGTAGTATTCAAGTACACAAAGCGGTCTATGGGAAAACAACGGGATTGTCCGTGATAAACATCTGTACAAAAAGTCATGCCAATCCATTAAGCGGCGTTGCTAACAACACTGCTAACGACAATCTAGCCTGACTAGCTTTGTGACCGAACATCTCCATCAGTATGGAGATTATTTGCTCTTCCCTCTCAGTACTGGAGCATTAAGTGCTCCAGTAAAAAATATATTTTTTCTATATTTTTGGACTATAAGAAGAAAGCAACAGTATCTGTCCCCCGGCTCCTCGGCTGCTGACTAATCAAACAGCTGCAGCGAATCCAAATCAATAAGGGAAGAGCCCCGACCACACACACACACACACACACACACACACACACACACACACACACACACACACACACACACACACACACACACACACACACACACACCCAACCAACCAACCGTGGGAGAGTATAGTTTCACTAACACATGTTCTTCAAAACCAAAAGCCACAGCGGGGAACAGAAACTCTTAGTACATGCAAAAAAAAACAATCTTACATAAACCACCAATTTTACATATCAAAGTCTACTTTTAAGGAGCACTACTGTGGGGAAAAAAAGAAGTTGTATAAACCTTTTGTGGCTCAAGAGAGAGCTTTGTGACAATCACACCTCGCGTTAAAGAAAATGGTGGTGGAACAGCAGCCTCTTAAGACACTATGTTGCTTTTTCATTTAACAATCTGTATATTCTTGCTTTATTCTTATTTACTGTCGTGCAGAATTTTAGCCAACAGATTAGTTAGCAACAATAGTAACGCGGTAGGGCTCAACTTTTTTGCAGAGTTCTCCACAATGTCAAAAATGTCACAACTGAAAAAAGTTGACAAATCCTTATCTAGAAATGTTAATATAAAAAGGCTGTTTTTTATGGTGCAGATTCAACATATCTATAGTTATCTACAATGCAAACATTTCATTCTGGCGACTGGGTTGGAGCCTCAAAGAGCTTCAGATGAACGAACTCATTTTTGCACTGAACAAAACGGTGGATTTTGTCCCACCGCCACTTACATTTAAACCGCTTTAGATTTGGCCCATTTGGCGTCAACGCTGGTGCGGTCTCTACTTTCAAGATGTCATTTTAAAAATATGATCTTTTCACGACTTCATGCATAAAAAAGGCTCCACAACAATAGCAGTGTCAAAAATGTCACAACATTACTTCAATCAAACACATTGACCACAATGTCCAGTAAAAACACACAAAAACACCTTCTTGACCTGATTCCAGACACACAAAAAACCTGCTGATTCAGCACCACTTAGCAGGTCAGCGTGGAAAGAGCTGAGTCAACGGCAAGAGACACCCGAACCCTAATCCAATCAGATAAACAGGCTATAATAAAACATAGATGGATTATCAGCTTCCATTCGTGGTGGATTCAACGGCGCTGCATCCGCTGATGGACGGAGAAATGAGAGTTCATGTTTTTGACCTGCAGTGACAACGATAGCGCTCTCAGGTGGGCGTCATGTGAACGGATGAATGTGCGATAATATCGCCGAAAGGCTTTCATCACTGCTCTCTTTGTTGAAAACAGAGACACAATGAGATGATCAGAAAGACTAAAAAACAGGAGAATAAAGGCATGATAGGTCTCATTCACACATGCATTCTGAGCACCTTGTTGCGTTAAAACCTGACCCACATTGCTTTTATATGAAAATGAGTGGTTACCAAAAAATCCCGGCTATAGTTCTCAACCCGGCTTGATCTTCAGAGCAGAAGCAATTTTGTGTCATAAAGACGGTAACTAATGATTGCTGGCTGAATGCAGCAGCTCCCTGCACCACCTTTGATCAAGGAGAGTAAAATAATAATAAAATACGGGATCACCGGCTGCTTTTGAAGCTTGTTCGGAGCCTTTTTTTTGCTGCTGGCATATTGACTTTTTGACTCCCATCTGTTGGATCAATAACAATCTTTTTGTATTGTTTTTAAGGTGAAACCGGACCAAAAAAAGGGGCCTTTTGATTGTTTGCATGGTCTTAAATCTCCATAATTCCAACACACCCACTCAGAGTGTCACAATCAGCCTGTTGAAAGCTTTTGAATACTCAGAGATACTCATGTAAAGTCGTCTCATTAACATCTAAATTCAAACTGCAGAAAGACCAGAACGAGGCCGTCCGTGGCTGAGAGACGCTACATGTAGTGTCTTTGCATCACAAATGTGTTCATGTATACTAGCAGTAGTAGTAGTGAAAGTAGTATCAGTGGAGCAAGTGACGAATAAGATTGACTATTGTTATTACGTACAATAAGTTCCTCTAAGTGATACCATAGAAAGACAGATATCTTAGCACTGTTGCTATTGTTTGCGCTGTTAGCTGCTAGCCGCCGGCTCAGTAGTTAACTTGTTTTTAGTGTCCTGGAAAAGTTTTGATTTCGCATTTCAAACGTAATTGGATATTTTTCCACAATTGCTATTGGTTCTGTGATGGTATACTTAGGTTAGCTTTAGCTTTGAGCTAACCGCGGTGAGCGGCACACCTTGCTGGATGCAGCAAAAAGCCGACGTGGCGTCGCGCCAGCCATTGGAAATAATGGGTTTTCCACAGCTAGCATCTAATCACAATCAACGTTTACATTCTACCCAAATTCAACAGTTTAACCAATCAAATCCCACGGTGGGTGGGATCAAATGTTTTGACATTGAAGCCCACCTCAAGTGATGTCACTTGAGGCAACGTCGGTTGGGGCTGACGACCGAAAGACTAAAATGTGGAGGTTTGGAGTAAGAGAGAAGTGAGACGTCTGTAGCTACGCTAGCTGCTACTAGCGGCCCAATCTCTCAACAATCTGTCGGCAGTCAGCGTTGCATTGTGGGTAATGTCGGTGGCATGTTTTTGATATCAGTATAAAGCTTTACTCACTCGGCCCTTCGCACAGGTAGGAGTAGAAGCCCTCCGACTTCAGCATGATGAGCAGGGACCCCCAGCCCAGCAGCACGGCGGAGAAGAGTAAGTTCTCGATGACTGCCGTCACCGCCATCCACCAGCGGCGGGAGAAGGCCGTGGCCAGGGTGGGAGCCATGTTGGCTTGGTGGAGAGGAGGTACGTCACTGGGCCTCCTGACTGGAGGAGAGGGAGGCTGCTGGAGCCTGGAAGACAAGGACAGGGGGGTTCAATATTGAAAATGATGCCAGATGACTTTATATAGCTCACTGGGAACTTCAGCTGTTTTATTTATATTTATTTATATTATCACATACTATAAACAAATAGCATCAACCCCCAAACCAAATTCCTTTTATGTGTAACTTACTTCGAAATAAACCCTTTTCTGAAAATGTACACATTTGAGAGCAACTCAAAATTCCTTCTTTGTTTCATAACAAACATTGTAAACTATCATGTTTTCTATTTCTAAATGATGTCTTTTAATTGCACTGTGTTTATTGTTTATCTATGTTTCATAACACACACTTGGCTTAATAAAGCAGATTCTTGTTCCAACTAGGAGCTACTTGATCTTATAATAGTGTTTTGGATGAATCATAAACATTTCTTTGTTCGTGTCTTCTGATGATGATGATGATGATGATGATGATGGTGGTCTAGATGAAGATTCACACAAACAGAAAACAGCTGAGGCCTTTGATGTGAATGTAAAACCTCTCCAATGAATTTTTTTTTTTTTTAACTCCCGCCCCCAAGCGTATCTGATTGGCTTTAGGGTTTAGCAACTCTACTCCTATTGGCTGCTAGTGACATAGCTCGTGCAGCAGCTACACGTGAGGTTGATGTTGCATTCACACCCTGTGGGGGAAAAGTGTTATCGGGGGCTGTAATGGCAGAAAATAGTGTCTCTGTTGGGCTTTAAAAAAAACAGAGAATTTTTGATGCTGGACATTTTATATTCATAAACTCCAGCTATTTAAATTTCGATGTGAGCAAATTACAAATTTAAAAAATACTTTTAGCCTACATTAATTTGATGTTTTAAAAATGCATCAACAGGTTATGATTGTACCTGCTTTATTTTCCTCTGTATTTAAACATAAACGTAAATGTTTCACTGTTAAAGTTCGTGTCTGTCGAGTGTGACAAAAGCAGTTTTGGTGAAAACAAAGTGTGCATTTACAGGAAAACCCCACTACACTGAACGCAGCGCGAAGCTCCAGCCGGTTCGAACCAGCGCGGCGCGAGATTGTCGGTGTTACTTAACCGCCAGCGCTCGCGTTATACTGTCTCTCGCGCTCCTGTGATGATGCTCCGATACATCTGTTTGTAGAACAACTGGCCCCGGATAAAATGATGAATATTAATACAACATTTAAATTAAAATAAACACGTAAACCATAGTGTAAATAAAAATGGCGTCTATTTTGAATGTTAAAAAAATAAAAATTAACAATGTATTGAAAAAAAGTGAGCAAATAGCATCACGTCACTAACAGACATGAAGCAGTGGAACTGGTATGAACTGGACTGAAATCGTCTGGCCCCCTCCACACACACACACGCACACACGCACACCTCCCACCCTAATCTGCATCCCTAGCATCTACTAGCAAGAGTCAAGCTAAACGAGATCAAAACATCAGTGTTCCGGTTATTTTCAGAATAAAAGTCGGAAGACCGCTTCATGAAGGTTTTACGAGTGGAAAAAAAATCAACGTAGATAAAGCAAAGGCAATTACCACTATAATATAGTAAAGAAAAAAAGATGATCAAATAAAAAGAACAGTACGAGTGAAGCATAATTTATCTCCATCTACATTACTCAATAGTAGGCCATACACGTCACGTATATAAGCTATATATATATATAATAAAAAGGGACGTGGAATTGATGGAGGACGTTTGCCTTTTCCTGAACAAAGACAACTGGTGTGAATACTTTTAAGAAAGTGAATGTTGTGTTGCATGGTTTATGCTTTTATTCTGAAGACAGTATCCGCACATTTCCGGTTTCACACTCGTTGTTTCCCGGCAACTTGAGACACATGTACGCAAGAGGCGCTCAGCTGTTCAGCATCAACAACAGTAACTGTTGGGGCGGGGGGGGGGGGGGGATTACCATCATCGCTTGAAACAAAGAGAGTTAATTTAAAGAAGCCAAAACATGTTGACAAAACGAGTGTCCACACGCACGAGCCTCGGCCTCGCGGCTGCTTCTGTGACATCACCACCGCTTTTATTCTAGAACATTAAATCATAACTTTCATGGCAGCAATGAACGAGCGACATAAAAAGGGGGAAACGGAAGATAAAGACTGAAATAAACTGTAACAACTCATCTAATCTAATAATATGTCATTTGCATGTGCATATGCATGTTATTTGCGTTGTTTTTTGCAGGTACATTTACACGATTTACCAAAAAGATCAAAGGGGGAAAAGAAAAACAACCCCGATGACCTTAAAGTTGAGGCTGTTGCAGCTCTTCCTCTGCAGTCATTCAACAAAGAAACAACAACACAGAGAGAGAGAGGAAGAAATTTATAAAATGAAAGATAAAGAGAGCACTCTGCTGCAGAATGACGCTCCGTGTTATTGTGAGCCGGTTGATTCCTGCAGAATGAACCCACATGAGTCAGCCTGAAGCATCCTTGGTGCGGACCTACCTGAGTCTGTGGATTCAGAGGACAATAGAGCCGCTCAGTCAAATCTCCCAAATGTCCCAAATGTTCCTCGGCGACAACAACACACACAGATGGTGGTGGTGGAGTCACAAAAAGCAATGGTTGCGTCTTTTTTTGTGTGTCTTTGAATCACTCTTTCTCTCTCTTTCATCCCTCATTGCTCTGGAGCTTTATAGCAGCGCAGGAGAGGCGCGCACAAACAACACAGCGCGCTGATTGGCCCGTGGCTGAGCTAGAGACCCGCCGGAGCCAATCAGAGCGAGGCAGTGTTACATGTGTGTTGTTCCTTAGTACTGATAAAAAAAGAGGGGGGGGGGGGGGGTCGTTCACTTATGTATGTTTGGAGGATAATTATGGGATGCATGTTGAAACATAAGCAATGAAGTGAATATGACAACAATAACAACTTTATTGATATAGCACCTTTAAAAACAGAGTTTACAAAGTGCTTTAACAGACAGAGCAGCAAAAGGCAATAATAACAATAACAGAAAGATCAGTGAGACAGTTTATATGTTTATAAAAATAAACTATTATTGTTTTGCATTTGTGGAGTTTTGTTTTAAAGTCACACCTCTTTTGTTCTGATTTGGAATTTCTTGCAACCCAATAACAACCTTTAAAAAACAGGGCTTTCATAAGAGGGTATAAATCATCCCGTTTGTCCTGAGAGGTGACTCAGCTGTTTACTTCCAGCTTCATAACCAAACATGTAGTTCCTATGAAGTTCAGGAGAGGGTTGGAGAGCACATGGTCCGGTGGAGAGAAAACAACCAGTGAGCAAAATGTTCGCACCGAGGGCGACACCTAGTGGCCGCTTTAAGCAACTTCATACTTTATACTGGTGGACACTGGTAGAATAAGTACTCAGACTCAAGGGAAAGTGCTGATACTTTAAACCCTTTAGTCGAACCTGCAATAAATTAACATTTATAGTGAACGTGCAGGCAGACAACCTCTGTCTCATATCTGTTAAAAGTGAAGCTACAGCTAGGAGACAGTTAGCATAGCTTAGCATAACACTTTTGTAGACAGAGCCAAGCTAGCTGTTTCTCCCCTAATCTAAAATAAGCTAAGCTAGCAGTCTCCTGGCTGTAGCTTGTTGGCATAAAGACAATGAGGGCTGTGTCAACCTTTTCATATATTTATGTCCCAAAATGTGAAACTATTCCTCACATTCAAACATTGCTAACATTTCGACAATACTTAGCTATTAGTAGCTTCAATTTTAAGCTACTGCTTTTAGCTAAACCCAGATTTAAACAGAAGTTCAATAACAAGGCTTAAAATTGGAAGTTTTAGTTTTACAATTTGGTCTAAAAGCAGTTTCAGTTAGCTTAGCTTAACATAGCAACTGGAAACGGCTTGCCTTTGTAGACCGTTGGACAGATCCAAGCTAGCTGTCCCCCCCCTGAGCTAAGCTAAGCTAGCAGTCTCCTGGCTGTAGCTTGTTAGCATAAAGACTGGCAATGAGAGTGGTATCAATCTTCTCATCTAAGTCTAGGTTAAAAAGTGAGTTAATCCCCCAAATGACAAACTATTTGTTTTATAGCGCTACTTTTAAACATCGCTAACATTTAGACAATAATTAGCTATTAGTAGCTTCAATCTTAAGATGCTTGTAAACGTATAAATCAAAAGTTTAATTAGACACAAGGACACACACACACACACACACACACACACAGCTGAACAGAGACGACGAAATAAACAAGCAAAGTCTTTTACTTTTTTAAAATTTATTTCTCAAATCTTTAGTATCTCATCTTTTAGTGTGTTGGTATAACTCTACATTGGTTTGGTGCATACAGTAAGTCTGATAACAGGAGTGCATCTGTAAAATCAACGGACAAACTTCTTGGTTTTGAATGAAGCTTTATACACACAAACAGAGGGAGGAAAGGTGCTGCTGGGGAAAAAAAAAAAAAAAAAAAAACTGGCGAGGACGTAGTTTCTCTCCACAAAATATATCTGTTGTATTGCTGTCCGACAAGGCACGTGAACAAGTTTGCGTCGACAAAAACAATAATTAGAAGCTGTTTTTCCTCCCAAAAATGTTTCCACATCCAAAACCTCACTTGGTTTGACTCTCTCGTTTTATAACACAGAACACAAACTGTACATATAGATCTCCCTCCTGAAAACAACAACACATTCAGAACTGACAATAATATCATATAAATCATACAAACAGAATCACTAGAAATCAATGGGATATTTGGCTAGTGTGTCCTGACAGGGAGTATTGCAACCGCCTCGCAAACCCAAAGAAAAAGTTTAGTCATTATGTAAGAACAAAAAGAACAATAAAAATAAAATATAAAACATTTTGGAGCTCCTCTCAAAAGTTTTCAATGACAACCTTTTTTAGGATTCAGTCTTTGGTCAAAGTTAGAGATATTTAAGATAGAACTGTTCTAAAGGAGGCCGTTAATCTGAACTGGTGTGATATTTGCCTAAATATTCTACTGTTATGATGTATTTTAGTGTTGCGTGACGATTTAAATGCGTTTTCTACCCTGAAAAAGACAAAATTCTGGAAAAGGCTCTGAATGTTTATATTTTACGTCACTAAAGGAAAAAGTTTGACTTTTTACGTGACTTGTATCACCGATCACACTTTCATATCTGTGCGTTAAATGTGAAGCTACAGCTAGGAGACAGTTAGCTTAGCATAACGCCTTTGTAGACTGTTGGACAGAATCAAGCTAGCGGTTTCCCCCTAAGCTAAGCTAGCAATCTCCTGGCTGTAGCTTCATAGTTAGAATAAAGACAATGAGAGTGGTATCAGTCTTTTCATTTAACTCTAAGTGCTCTAAAACTATTGCATCTAAAACGTCACGTTTAAATATCGCAAACATTTCGACAATACTTAGCAATTAGTAGCTTCAATCTTAAACTACTATTTTGTTTTTTTTAGCTAAACCCAGATTTTAAGTACACCAAACGTTCAATAACAAGGCTACAAACTGTGAAGTTTAGTTTTACAATGTGGTCTAACTGCAGTTTCAGTTAGCTTAGCTTAGCATAACGACTGGAAACAGCTAGCCTTTGTAGACTGTTGGACAGAGCCAAGCTAGCTGTTTCTCCCTAAACTAAGTTAGCAGTCTCCTGGCTGTAGCTTCATAGTTAGCATACAGACAATAAGAGTGGTATAAATCTTTTCATCTAACTCTAAACAAGAAAATTATTCATTTCCCAAATTGTCTATTCCTAACTATTCCTTTTAAAACATCACGTTTAAACATCGCTAACATTGAGACAATACGTAGCTATTATTAGTTTCAATCTTAAACTGCTGTTTTTAGCTAAACCCAGATTTGAAGTACACCAAAAGTTCAATGAAATCGTTTCAAATTGTGAGTTTTAGTTTTACAATTTGGTCTAAATGCAGTTTCAAAGACATAGAATTGTAGAAATGGAGAGATATATTGAGTAGAGAGGCGAAGTCATTCATGGCACAATTCAAAAATAAAAAATATTTGTCCCTCACCGTTGACTATGGAACATATTTTTCATTTTATGAAATAAGTTCCCGGAAGAAGACATATTTTGCGCTCTATACTAACACACATAAATCCCATGAAGCTATCAGACCAGTTCAGCCAAAGCCCCACTTCAGAGAGGAAATGTACCCGACTACAGAGGCAGATGCTGGGGGGGGCCTTTAAGGTCCCAGCAGGTCATGTGGTTCTCAACAAAATGAAAGAAGCTGTACAGTCAAGAGCACGACGGGGTTTTACCATCTACACTTAACTCCACTCATTCAAAAGGCACGAGCACCGGCGTCAAGGCAAATAAACCGCTGCGTTCTTTCATCTTTCTCTCGATTTCTCTGTTTTTACGCAGTGAATCCGTCACGACGAGCTTTCTGATTCAAACACTGCACACATAGATTTGTGTATTATATTCAGTAGTACATCAAACTGTTTATTCTGTTTTTTTTTAGTGAGCCACATCTGGACACTTCCTCATCCACCTCTAAACAGCTCTCCTACATACCGTCAGCCTTCAACAACAATAATCGTCCACCCCAGTTAGAAAACGCCGTGTCAGCAATTAATCCTGTAAAACGGGCAGAAAACAGTAAAAAAAAAAAAAAAAGAGGCAACAGGCAACAACTAACCCTGATTTTCATCAACAACATTGACTCTTGACTCGTCCCTCATTGTTTTCTTGGTCATTTTCCAAAATAAAAGCACAATAAACACACGCGGTGCAAGAAAAGTGCACCAAAAATATTTGTTATTCCTTGGCCTCATATATAAAATCAGAATATTCAAACAGTATTAACTCCCCCAAAAATATAATATATAAACATAAATATATCAATTAGTTTAGCTAGATTTCTTTCTTTTTTTTTTAAATTGTTTTTTAAATTTATTTTTTAATTGGAAGCACATGCCATCAATGAGGTGACAAGCTGGCGTCTGATTGGCTTAGGCAGAGCAGGGTCTGCTGGCGTGTGATTGGAAGATGGGAGTCCATCATCTGGAGTTCAGTCTGGGAGCCGTCTGAAGACATTTAGAGGAGAAAAACATCACGTCAGGGGACAACAACAACAACAACAACTTATATTGTGAACAACACGGATGTATTGATTGATAGGGTAAATTAATATTAATAGGAATACTGTTACAGTATTTAGCTTTATACTTAAGTTTTTCTCTCATCCACGTTAACTCACCCGTTCGTTAACGCATATAGAAAACAGAAGGCTCTGTTTCTTCAAACAACGTCGCTCTGAAAGTCTAAAGAGTTTTCATCACTCACCACAGACAGGTGTCCGTTCTTAGCCTTGGCCACCAGCAGTTCTGATCCGGGCGTGAAGTCAATGGTCCCCTCTTTCCCCTGACCCACTGTAAACGTTATGCTGGAGGAGGAGCAGAGGGAAGGTTAGACAGTGTGTAGGAGGAGAGGTTCATTTACATACTGACGTTAGCGTTATGCGAGGACACACACACACACACACACACACAATAAAAAGCTTTCCTTAAAGTTACTACGAGGAATTCTCAGTCCTGGTTCTTGTTCTCCCGTGCCTCCCTTCCCTCCAGCGGGTCCAGCAATATGTCAATACTGAGCTGAAGGACTTTCTGGTGAACCTGCATGATTTCATCTGGTTTCACCAGAATCCGACCCGGTGGCACCGATGACGAGCATTAAGAGTAACTCTATAGAAACAGACCATCTTCTCTGTGATCGTCTCTTTACTGATGGAGGTCTGATAGAGGACCAGAACTACACTGAGACTGGTTCAGGACCAGTTAAAAGTTCCTCACAGTGACTTTAAGTGATCCTCAGATCCTCACCTTCCCTGGTTGATGTTGATGTTGTTTACTTTGTCGGAACAGATCGCTATCTTGGTCAAGGTCTCGATCACATGGTCGCTCTGCAGAACCACGTCTCCCTGAGAAGAAACCATCAAACATGTTGACACAAACATATAAAAACCACAAGAGATCTGGTTGCTTGACGTGAAGTCCTTGTTTTTTTACCTTCTGTTTGTTGTCGTCACTGGGCACGTGCAGAACAAACAAGCCGTCGCTGAGAGAGCTCACTGAGATACCTGCAGGAGACGGACACACTTGATGAGCCACTGTGGCCTCGTTCTTCACTTCAATATTTAAGACCTGCTCCTCTGCTCTCTAGTTGAATTTCTTTGATGATTTGTTTCACAAAAGCTGGAAAACAATGGAATCTATCTATCTAATATTTTTCCAAGTGTTCACAAGTGCAGTTCAGCCAGTTTCACAGAGTTTTTGTCACGTGACTGACTTGTCTGAGACCAACAATGGTCAACTTCATAGTTGCACAGAGGAGCTCAGAATTTAATGTTTTTTCACAGGATTTGATTCAAGCAAACTGTTTATTTGGGTGTTTTGTTAAATTAAATATCACAATTTAAAGCTTCAATGTGGTCTCTTTTCCTGAGGGAAGTGTTCGTCACACATGATGTGTTCAAGGACCGTCGGAAAGATGAAAATCTGACCATAACGTTGCTATTTTTAAAGTTTCTGGCTGTGATAAACGGTTAATTTTTGGAAAATCTTTACCAGAAAACTTGCTTTCCAATCCCGCCGGAGGGTTTTGGAGTTACACTTTTAATCAAAACATTTATTTAACTTGCCATTAATTGTGTGGGAAGTTTTGCCCTCGGCTGGAATAATAAAGACACAAAAGTAACTCCGTAAACGAGCGCCAACGCCCAGAAACAAACAACCCCGACTGTCTGTTGACCTCTGACCTTTCAGAGTTCCGTAGTCGATGCGCTGCTTGAGTTTGGCCTCCTCCACGATGACGGCGCAGTTGGAGGTGAGCAGCAGCTGGCGGGGCCGAGCCTTGTAGCCTTTCCTGTCGTACTTGGTGACCGGCACTGCGTACTGCGGATCAGAAGAGGACGCCGGTCAGAAACTCTCTTTCAAACCCTTTGAGACTTCTGTGACTGTGCTCCACTCACCTTCATCTTCTCGCTGCCCAGAGCCTGCACCACCTTGGGGTTGATGTCCTCTCCGTCTAAACAAAGAGGAGACCACAATGCTGAGATCTTTTCACACAGAGAGCAACATGAAAAGCCTGTACGGATTTTAAAAGTGTCTCACTGAGTCTGGTGCTGACAAACAGTTTGGGCACGCTCTGCGGGTAGTTGTCCTTCTTGTCCTTGAAGAGCTCACTGGCGATCATCTTCTGCTCCATCTGTTCAGATAACAGAGTTGATAACGGTGACGTAGAAGAAAGAAGCAGCAGACCTGAGAGTCGGGTCATGAAGAGACTAAACTCACCTGGTGTTTCCACTCGGGACTGATCTTCTTGCAGTAGCTCCACACCATGTTCTGCATGCACAGCTTACGCAAATGTTCTGAAGCCTAAAGACAAAAACATTCCCTTTACAGTGTTGTGCCGTATGTAACAGGAGTCATGATACATACTGGCTATGTCACGTTATTAAAGTTTCACCTTTTAAAATGCAAAACAGTCTCAATACTTCTAAAATGATGGATATCATGCGGTTTGATCACATAGTTTTTTACTCTACCGGCTGTAAATAAGAGTCCGATAACATGAACTGATACTGATGACACACTTTGAATAGATTTCACATTAATCTATTAATTTCTTTTTTTTAAACCAAGGAGCTGATTGTTGATTTCAGAAAAAAGGAAACGAAGACGAACACCTCTGTCTGCATCAATGGAGCTGAGGTGAAGCAAGTTATCAGCTTTAAGTTCCTGTGAATCAGCTTCACAAACAACCTGACGTGGTCCTCACACGTCTCCATCCTGGTGAACAAAGCTCATAAACGGCTTTATTTCTTAAGGAAACTTAAGAAGACTAAATTCACGAGCCAAGTTCTTGTTCACTTTTAACAGAGGAGCAATAGAAAGCATCCTGACTGCAAACATTACAGACCAACATGGAGCACGGCACAGGACGAGAGGGCTCCCAAACCATCATTGGTACCCGTCTACTGAGTATCAGTGATATTGGTGACAAGAGGTGCCTGCGCAGAACTGCGTGTGTTGCGTCGTCTCACCTCAGTGAGAGCAGCCGGAGGTGTCGGCCAGCTCTTGTCCAGGACGTTCTTGGGCAGGTTCCTGCGCAGCTTCATGAGGAACGAGAAGCGCACGTAGTCCAGGAAGTACTCGTTCTCCGGACAGCGCTCTCTGTGGCGGTAGATGAAGCCTTTGACGAACCTGTAGGGTTGAGGAGAAGGAGAAGGAATCATACTTTAGCTCCGTCATGAAGGTAAATTAATCACACGGTGTTTGAGCCGTCTGCTGGTCTCGTACCTGCGGATAGCATCAGCAGCTTTTCGCCTGCGCTGCGCTCTCCTCCTGGCCAGGATCCCTCTCCACCACGCCTGGACGGCAATAGCTGCAAGTTTACACATAATCACAAATAAATACAAGTCAACACACAGAGAAACGGTTGCAGGCGAACTCTAAAATTACATTAGCAGGAGAAAAAGCAAAACGATCCCAGTGGAGATGCGAGTAAGTTTCCTCACCTGAGGTTCTGAGTTTTTGGTATTTGGACTTTTGGCTGTAGCCTCTCCATCCGGCCTGCAGCTTGGTGGCTGTTGGGTGAAAAAAAAGAGAAGAAAAAACAAGAGACAAGCGGTTTAAATTCGTGGCGATGATGAAAGTATTCGGCACAAATCGTCAGTAGTGTCAGCGGCTCTCACCAAGACTATGTTTCCTGGTCTCAAGTGCTTCCTCGGTGGCAAACAAGGTTTTTGGGAATCGGATGAAGATCTTGGATCTAAAAGATTGAGTAAAAGGTGAAACGTGCTTAATCATAAATATACTTTAAAGTTCAGTTCAGGCTCAAGAAAAAGCAGAAGGATGCATGTTTAAAAAGACATTCAGCACTACTTCTTAAAACTACTACGAGGAACTTTTATTTTGTGTTGATTTTGGAGCTCCATGTGGACGATGATGTTTCTGTGCACCAGAGTCTCTTTAAAAAACCTCTCATTTTACTACTGCAGGTGAAGCCGGATCTGGGTCTGTCCACGGTGGACCGGTCTCTGCTGGAGGATCTGGGTCTGTCCACGGTGGACCGGTCTCTGCTGGAGGATCTGGGTCTGTCCACGGTGGACCGGTCTCTGCTGGAGTCTGAGCTGAAGGAGGTTCTGGTGAACCTGCATGAGTTCATCCGATTTCACCAGAATCTGACCCGGTGGCTCCGATGACGAGCATCAAGGATAACTCTATAGAAATAGACCATCTTCTCTCTGATGGTCTCTTTACTGATGGGGGTCTGATAGAGGATCAGGACTACACCGAGTCTGGTTCAGGACCAGATAAAAGTCCTCACAGTGACTCTAAGCTTGTACTAGATGATGGTTTGTGTGTTGCTGACCTGCCCAGTTTGTACTCCTCAGGCTTGTATCCCAGGTGTTTGACCAGCGTGGCCACTCCATCAGACAGTTTCCCCTCCCAGTTGGGCCACGTGTCCGGACACAGAGACTTATACCTGAACACACAGAAACACAAGTAAATACTGGACTTCAGGAATGAATCTCCAAAGGTTAGCTTCTTCAGCACAAATCATCGTAATCACGTAAACTACTCTGACTCTTTAAGATTCACAGTTTAGGAATTATTCCAAACAGTAAAGCAGGTATTTACTCTTAGACTGCCGGGGTTCATTCATAATGAGGTCACAAGAATATTTCACTCATTCTCTCACAAATCAGGGCTTCTTTGTGGGAAATGAATCACACTTCTAGTTTGTGTCTTTTTGTGTGTCTAATCTGGACATATTGGTTTCAAGTACAAGAATACGTGAAGGGCACATCTACGTGATTCTATTCTTGGTACGGGGTTTCCATGTGATAGAACCTTACTGGACAAAATAAAAACATCTGATCACCTCTGCAGGAAGACCTCATAGCGCCGCCTGTAAGCGAAGCCGGCTCGCCTCACCCTCAGGTTCTCCATCAGACCCAGGTACTTGACCTGGTGGCGGATCAGGACATCGTCAAATCGACCTGAGACGGAACGAGAGGTGGAGAAAGAAGCAGAAAAATATATGAAGGACGAAATGAACCGGAGGAAACCAGTAAATGCTAAACAACAGAAGTAGGAGTGACAAAGCACAGAGAAACTGGAACAAAAGGTCGACTGTGGGGGGGAACAAAGGCCGGCCCGATATACTGGCGACCACACGGAGACTCACACTGCAGCTAGAAACAAACTGTTTGGGTCGGAATTAGAGCAAGCACAAGATTAACTCGAGGTTTCTGGGACAATATCAGCTCGTTTGGAGCCGCTAAGCTGCTTCAACTGTGTTTACAAGAACTGTTACATAAAACTGGCCCCAAACCATTGAAAACTATTAGAACATGGAAGCAAACAACAGCCACAATTTGAGATAAAGAATGTCAAATAGCTCATTAAACTCACAGAATTGAAGCAACACTGTTTTATTTTTAACGTCAGACACTTGAAATTGAAATTTCCAAACGCATAAATTAATTTAAGTAAGAAAATTTAACTGACGTAACAATTTTGTGATATTTAAATTTAACCTTAAAAGTATTTTGCAGTGATTACATTTCACAATAAGGTATTCAGTTTGCTTATACGACTTAAATGACGACTGGATGTAAGTAAACGCACCAAATGTAAAACCTGAAATATTTAATGTCGGACCATAAACTTTTCTTCTACGACGGCGTATTAAAACCATTCTACATAATAAAATAATAATTAAAAAAAGAGATTAAAATGGTAAATTTACCAGAAAAAAAACTTGAATTTTTCCGAAGATTATAAAGTCACAAATGTACAAGAGCCTCATGGCTTCACTGTTCAAGGCTGGATGAACGTCATCACAGCAGAGATGTCACAGCTTGTCGTGTGTTAAACGACCAGGACGTGACCTAATCAACAACTTAATTCAGCAATAAGGAAATACTCGTGAGCGTCACCATATTGTCATCAGCATCGTTGCCTTGAATTGGATTTATTCAGAGGTAAAGGGAAAATAAAAGCTGCTGGATTTAGAAAACCGACGAGAAAGTCAGAGTATGTTGAAAAAAGCCAGGAAAGGTTTCTGTTTCTGGGATCTGAATTGAGTTGTTTTAGACCGTTTTTATACTCTTGTGATCGTAGTTCACTATGATAAGTTTCAGGACACTAATAGAACCAAGAGAAGAAGAAATAAACCAGAGTGGATACCTGCTTGCTTGGAGTCATTGGGTTTGATGCAGCGGACGTACGACGGCTCCTTCGACATGAGGATCTCCATGAGTTTCGCCAGACTGGCTTTGAACTGAGTGGCCGCCTGGAGGGGCAGACACAAAAAGATGGTCAGGAAGTGATGAAGGTGAAGAGGATGGAGGACAGGTAGGAGATGAGGAGGAGAAGGAACGTCGAAAATCGAATCCCGCCGGCTAGAGATGGAGAGCTAAGAAGAGCTCGACTGTGACTGGCACCAGTGTGGAGGAATCTAACAGGCCAGCCTGTGACAGTGCCTTGTTCAAGTGTGTGTGTGTGTGTGTGTGTGTGTGTGTGTGTGTGTGTGGGGGGCATACAAGTGTCAGGGCATTCCTTTAGAGAGTGGGAGGCGGCAGAGAATCCCCATCAGACCGCCCACTCCACAGCAGAGGGGAAACACACCACAGTTTGTTTATTGCTGTGGGAAAGTATGTCGGGATGCACGAGAGTATGAATTATGAGAGTATGAATTATGAGAGTATGAATTATGAGAGTATGAATCATGAGTATGAATTATGAAAGTATGACTCATGAGAGTATGACTCATGAGAGTATGAACTATGAATCATGAGAGTATGAATCATGAGTATGAATCATGAGTATGAATTATGAATCATGAGAGTATGAATTATGAGAGCATGAATCATGAGTGTATGAATTATGACTTATGAGAGTATGACATATGAGAGTATGACTTATGAGAGTATGACTTATGAGAGTATGACTTATGAGTGTATGAATTATGACTTATGAGTATGAATTATGAGAGTATGACTTATGAGAGTATGACTTATGAGAGTATGAATTATGAGTATGAATTATGAGTATGAATTATGAGTATGACTTATGAGTATGACTTATGAGAGTATGACTTATGAGAGTATGAATTATGAGAGGATGAATTATGAGTATGAATTATGATTTATGAGAGTATGAATTATGAGAGTATGAATTATGAGTATGACTTATGAGAGKATGAATTATGAGAGGATGAATTATGAGTATGAATTATGAATTATGAGAGTATGAATTATGAGAGTATGAATTATGAGAGTATGAATTATGAGAGTATGACTTATGAGAGAATGAATTATGATTTATGAGAGTATAATTTATGAGAGTGTGGAGAAAATAAAGACACACAAACAACAACGTGTCTCACCGTTTCTGGACGTTTCTTGTCACTCAGCTCCTCTTTGTCAAAACACTGGTTCAGGATCTTGTTCTCCGACAGGCACATGACCTGAACACACACACACACACACACACACACACTTATACTCAGTGCTGAACTTTACACAACTGTAACACACAGCTGCAGAGAAACACAGTTTTGTGTCTTCCTGTTCATTTTAAAACTCACTTCTTTTAAGTTCCTGAAGAGCAGGTCGTTGTTCTTGTCCAGGAATCCTGAGAGACAGAAGATGGAATCAGATTATTATCAATAAAGTCAGATTCTACTGTTGAATGGAGACAAATAGTTTCGTCTCTGCTCATCTACTCCACACGTCCTCCATGTTTCCCTGTTGTCTTGATTACTTCATTAGAATGTGAACTCTTTCACATTAAAAGCCTCAGCAGTTTAATTGCTCACATCATAGGTAGGCTTTTACTTTGAAATATCTATGAATAATGTCAAATTCAGCTCAGTTTGGGTAAAACTAGGACACATATACATATACATATATATACATATACATATACATATATATACATATACATATGTGTGTTTTTTTTACTGCAGTGAAAATGTAGTTTTTAAAAAGTTAAACACCAACAAATACGCAATGAAGCAGAATATTTCGTTGAATAAAAACATATTGTGAATTTAAAACACGATTATCTTTTCAATAAATGTGTAAACTTTTGGACTTAATGCTCTGAAGTTATTGGACATGTTGGATCACACGAGTCAGAAACACTAGAATCTAATTCTACTAATATTATAATATTAATAATATCAGTGTAACCTGATCTTTATCTGCAACTGTGCAGAAACACTGGTATTAAATAAATATTGGTATTTAGCATCACACTGGTTTTGCTGCTCTGCTTCATCTGCTTGTTTGCAGTTACATATTAAAGAGAGAGAATTTTAATATGTACAGTGTTTACAGCAGCACACACACACACACACACGCACGCACCACACATACACATACCATTCACATTGTAGTTGACCTCTCCAGCGTAATGCAGCAGTCTGAATTCCTCGCGGCCCATTACCTTCCTGGTCTTTGTATCACCCAGCTTGTGACTGCAGGGAAACACACACACAAATACATACACACACACACACACACACACACACACACACCAGTAAGTAGACTGGACACATATTCAATACGTATGGGATCAAACGTCCTCTGGCCACGTTATTACAGGACAAAGACGGGAATCAGACTCACGTGACGAAGTGAGGGTGTCCTCCCACGGTGTCCTCCAGCTTCTCCAGGAAGGTGAGGTCACTGGCGTCTCCGGGTCGCAGACACTCCTCATCCTATGACGGGAGGACGACATCGTTTACATCAACGTGATGCAGAGTTATGGAGAACGTAGTCAGAGTTTGCATGAATCGGATCAAGAGTTTGATTGACAGATGGTTCATCCAATCACCTGCCAAGTGTTTTTGAAAGTGCCCGCCCCTTTTCACAAACAGTTTGTTCCAGCTGCTCAGATGTCCAAACTATCTTGTGGGTCAAGTCAGTGATTTTCTAAAGTGTTGAACTTTAATGTGACACCTGATTACGTTCTCCAGGTGTTTCACAGAAAGACACTTATAAGTGAGCTTTCTTTCTTAAATGAAACCGGAGCGTCTCCTCACCAGGATGGAGATGATGCCTTTGAACTTCTCCTCCACCAGGTCACAGATGATCTTGTTGTTGAAGTACTGCACCGGCTCCCACTGAGAAGAGAATAACAATCATAATAATGATGATAATGAACAGAATTAAATTGTTCTTTGAGGAGCCGTTTGTCTGAACTTTGATGCCCAGAAAAGAAAACACTCCTCAGACATGAACCTTTGCTGATTCTCCGTCTAAACAAGTTACAATTACAACTGTTTCCAAGTTATTTAACGGCTTTGAAGTCAATCATCTGCAGAATCCCAGGAATCCTGGCACACCCACTTCTATGTGGACACACACACACACACACACACACACACACACACACACACACACACA
>NW_022280179.1:53826-58063 GCF_004355925.1 Anarrhichthys ocellatus
TGTTAATAGTCGCTGCACTTCTCACCTGTCAATCAAAGTGTAAGTCTGCTGTTTTGACCTCTTTACTTTGTTATTGTTTCTGGTGATTTCTGTACTTATCTGCTCATGAATCTTAGCTAAAGCTGCTAACGCTAACTACTAACTCTCATGTTTCTCTTAATTACAACACGCTGTTGTTGCTGCTGCAGCTGGACACATATGAAGCACATGACTTCCTGTGTACAGCAGGATTACAAGACAGCGGGTGTTTAGACCAAACGTACGAAAAGATCTGGGACCGGGTTAAATCAGCAAAAACTGACATTAAGATGATTTATGGCTCACGGTGTATTACAAAATCCTCCAAATATTATGGCGCCGGGAAGGAAAGAAACCAGAGCCTTCTCTCTCTCTCTCTCTCTCTCTCTCTCTCTCTCTCTGGACCTCCACCCGGTCTCTGGGACACGCGGAGTACGTGCCGACCCGGTTCCTACAGCTAGATGGCGTCATGTTTTCCCCAATTCCCGTGCAAGCAAACAAGGCCGCTCGGAGCCAGATTAGCGGGAGGAGAACCCGAGGAGGTGCAGCTCTCTGCTCAGACCTCGACTAGAGTCGGGCAGGTACCAACTTCTCCTTCATGCTTCAGCTCTCACATCTTCTCAGGATACCGTCCACTAAACCACAACATCTATAGAACAGCGAGGCTTTTCTTTATGTCACAAAAAGTCTAACTGCAGAGAGCAATCACGCCTCGAGGCTCTTGAGACGGCAAAAGGTTGTTTGGTCCAGAAAAGGCTCTCAACATCTGCTGAATGGATTGTAGGGCTGCACAACTAATCGGATAATCTCGTTCACGATTTGGGCTTCCCACAATGACACGAACACGACAGACCGACTCATAGAAGTCTCACTGCTCTCATCTGAAGCGCTTCCTAAACTAACGGCCGGCCACCAGGGGCTGAACCAGATGTTTCGGTTTCACCGGCGGTCCGGCTGCAGTCCAGAGTAGAAGAGGAATATACTGTAAATACATTGATTCTAACGGGAACGAAAATGCACGAGATTCAAGTAGAGAAGAGCCTCGTTATTTTAAGTTATATTTAGATCACAATGTGAAACAGTGCTCTGCTATATTTATTACCGATTTAATGCGACATAAGTAAGAATAAAGTGTTCATAAACTGCATATTACTACAGCTCGTTTACTGTTGACGCACAGAGCAGCCATCTTGGATTTTGAGGTCGGGGTTGGAGGAGTTCGTCCGACTTTCCGAGTGTTTTACAAACTGAGAACTTGGAAATTCTGACTTACAAGTTCAAATCAAACGCAGCACAACTCGTCTCTTATGCCACCTAATATGTTTTGCCGCCTATTTATCTGTATCTTGAATCCAACTATATTTTCTTTTCCTTTCTTTCATGTTTCCTATTCTCATGTCCTTTGTCCTCCCTTCCGTCCCTCCTTCCCTCCTTCCAGAAGGACAGAGTGAACAAAGCGACCAAACGAAGCCGAGGGATCCGGCCTGAGAACAATAGCGGCTTGACCTTTACATCGCCCCGGGTGTGCTCACAGAGCTCAGATGTCACACTGTTTGAGCTGCTGATGGAGGCCTGGATGGATAACGATGAGAAGACGTAACAGCCATCTGAAGCTGCGTTAAATAAGACAAACACTGAGCCCTCATTGATCAATACCAAGCACCGATCTTATCAACAGCTCTGTTGAACTTCATATATGACCCGTCAACATGTACAATTTAAATTATGGTTTATTTTTAACAATTAACAAGCCTCAATAAGAACTAACAAGTCTTGTTTCTGATATTAAACTAATATCAGGGTTTGATTACGATATGATTCAAAGAGCTAAGAAACAAATCAGCCCCGCAGTGCTTTGTTAAATATTTGTACATGTAGAAAAACTCCAAGTATGCAAAAAGGAGAATAAAAGGTGTGTAGCAGTCAGTCCTGTTTGAGATGATAAACTCACTTCTTCAGAATGTGAAACTTCCATAAAGTCAACCAAATGAGTGAAGCGTGTGAGGTTCTGATGAAGAAATGGTTCACTACTTGCAGAATGTTTTTGCCCTTTTTTTCTGCATTTTTTCCACCATGAATCAGACGTCTGGCTCCGATTCCTCCTCTTCTCTCATTTATTCTGCACTAGCTGGTAAAAGAAAGAAATACTGAACGTCTACATTCATTTTAGAGACATGAATGTGAGCCTTGCGACAATGAAGATGATGCCAAGTGTGTCATCAGGAGCCGATGGGTCGTTTAAAGATGTGGATTTATTAGGACATACTAGTCCTGCTTTTAAGAACGAAATGTAGGTTTTAAATCCAAATGCTATTTAGAAAAACACAACCTCTGTATACACAAGTGGTATTAACATTCAATAACCCTGCTGGGGGACCATTAAAGAATTATCTCATCCTATCTTATGATGATTAAAGGCGTTTCTGTTTATCACAATGAAACAGGTCTTCAGTATTTAGGTTGAAACGTTTTAGAATACAAATAGTTCCATTAGCATCTAAAGTACAAATGAAGCATAATGATTAATCGCTGTTATGATTAAGAGGAACTCTTTGTATAATGTTCTCCTGTGTAAGTCTTACTTTCACTGAGATTTGAAGACGATGAAAAACAACACACGCTCTAAAAGTCTGACTTGAGGCGAACTAATCCAAGATGGCGACGGCGAACTCGAGGCTTCAAAACGTCCGTCCACAAACCGACGGTTGACGTCGCCATAACTACGTCTACTTCTTATATACAGTCTATGATTGAAGGTCTGTGATTTCACGATCTTTTCCTAAACCTAACTAAGTATTTCACGATCTTTTCCTAAACCTAACCAAGTATTTCACGATCTTTTCCTAAACCTAACTAAGTATTTCACGATCTTTTCCTAAACCTAACTAAGTATTTCACGATCTTTTCCTAAACCTAACTAAGTATTTTATGATCTTTTCCTAAATCTAACTAAGTATTTCACGATCTTTTCCTAAAYCTAACYAAGTATTTCACGATCTTTTCCTAAACCTAACYAAGTATTTCACCATCTTTTYCTAAACCTAACCAAGTATTTCACCATCTTTTTCTAAACCTAACAAAGTATTTCACCATCTTTTTCTAAACCTAACAGTTGTTTTCTGTGAAGACAGAAGTTTATTTTGAAGAGACTGTAAAAATATAACGAGCAGGAATTGACACGTGTTGCTGGACTTTTGTCAGAAAACACAAAAATGAGGGGCAGCTTTTTGTAAGATATCATAGGAACATAGAAAAAAGCCACAACTACAAAACTTGAAGAGAGGTTTGCTCCATGTTTATTGGAGGCAGCTGGGTTTCACTTTAGTTTCACTAAACCTGAGTAGCTTTTACAGCCGTCTGTTTAACACTGAAACTCCAGTGAGTGTTACCTCAACTATAAACTGACACGAATCCTTTACTCCGTCACTTCAAGTTGACAAACTAACCTTTACTTTGCATCTTTAAAATCACACATTAATCATTTTTTACGAGACATTTATGAGTCAGACGCACCGACTTACCCGACCCCAACGACACTCCATGGAGAAACAGCTTCAAGTCATCCGGTTTGTATTCCAGGTGGAATAAAAACTGGTCTACCGACACATTCAGAAGCTCCTCGCTCGTCTGTCACAAAGTTTAGAAAGTGAAGCAGACAGCCTGAGGAGAGCGAGGCGTGTCTAACATAAACTACCTATTGAGCTGGAGTCAGACGCCCTGCAGGCAGCAATGACAACTGTGTCAGGAATCTGTCAGAGCAGAACACACACACACACTCACTCTCACTCACACACACACACACACACACACACACACACACACACACACACACACACACACAGGAGGCTCGTAAAAGATGATCAAATCCTTATGGATGCATGTGACGGTGAATTAGCATATTCTTTCATCAATAAGAGAAAACACACCGATATGTCGACACACACACTTTTCTCATTAACATGCTCAATGTTGCCAAAGAGGAGACGATCATCAGGACACGCCTATTCGGATATCAAACACATTCAAAAATTGTAAAAGTCTCCGACATCGACGTGACGAATACAGTCGAGTCGAGAAGGACGACGCCGAGATAGATGAGAGAAAACATTGAAAAGACGCGATGAAGACGAACTGTCAGGTGAGAAACATCTGGCTCTCACCTGCCTCTCGCTCTCTCACCTGTGTGTCCTTTAAGTTCAAGAGCACCCCCCCCCCCCCC
>NW_022280179.1:58163-67228 GCF_004355925.1 Anarrhichthys ocellatus
CCCCCCCCCCCCCCCTTCAATGACACTAGAGTCACCTCAAAACGTTTTCCTGCAAAAGTGTGGCTGGATTCCTTACCAGAGGTCTGTACTTCATGGCTCCTGACCTGCTCTCGAGTGATGTATTTTGGACGGTGGGTATTTTTCGTTACCCCCCCCCCACCACTACACCGATGGTCCGGCTGTAAGAATGTGGCCCCGGCGGCTGGCGTGGCGACCGCTCTTCAGCCTGAGAGTTTGTTTTGAGAAGCTCTCCCCTTCGTCCTGAGAGCCAGCTGCCATAGCTTCTCCTCTTACTGCTGCACACCTCCCTCCCTCTCTCTCTCTCGTTCACCCACTTTTCTCCCTCCCTCCAGAGGAAATACTCCCTGTGACACATAACAACCCCCCCACCTTTCAGTCTATCCCCCCCGTCGCCCTCTCCTCAATCCAACAGGCATTTATGCACAAAAACGTACCATAGCTCCTCTCATTTTTCCCCTCTTTCTCTGCTCTTCAGAGAAGGGAGGGTAAAAGAGAGCTAACACATCTCCATATGCACACACACACACACACACACACACACACACACACACACACACACACATCTGGCCCAAACCACCCCTGGACAGAAATGCAAAAGGGGTAAAGAGTGTGTGCGCAGCCGAAGAGTCCGTCCGTCATAAATACGTCTCTTAATGCTTCTTATGTGCATTAAGCACATAAAACACACACACACACACACACGAGGACTTATCATCATTAGTCAGATATCATTACAGCGAGTGTAATTACTCCAGACCAGTGTTGCATGCGCACGCACACACGCGCACACACACACACACAGCAGATCAAAGGCCTCTGCAGTCTAATGCATCTGCTTGTTAACACTAATAACAACTGACATCTTACATGCAGCGGCCGTGTGTTGCTGAGAACCAAGAGGAAGACGTGTTTCCATCACACTGACATTAACGAGTTTACAATCAGCGGTTTGTACGATGTTTACTGAACGTCTGCTGAGGTGAGAATGAACCGCGAGGAGCCCCGACTTAAAATAAATAGTTTGACATATTGGGAAATAAACTTGCTAAGACTCTGATGAGAAGATCAAAAGCATAATTTAACATCTAAAATAATGAATAGAGACATTCCAATACCATTCTTTCCTTCACGATATCAATACTTGCAATACAAACAAACAAAAAGCTAAACAGGTCATAAATCCCTCTTTAATATCCATTTAGCTGTGAAAACATCATCAAAACATCTGTATTTATTCAAGTTTCTCGCCCCAAAGCTACATTTTACGACACTACATTTGAACACATCATGATAACTTTATAATTAAACTTCGCCCAATACAAACTTTTACTGAACAGAGCTTGAACGCATCACAATATAACGCAATGCAACCTCCGTTACCGTTAGCTTGTTATTTAGCTGCGCTGCCCACCGACAGTGAGACATTTGCAGGAAAACGATCAAAAAATGATATACGAACCGTTGTTTGTGGATATGTTGAGTTATATAACAATTAAAATAACAGAATTATATTTCCCAAAATGTTGGACTGTTCCTTTAATGTGCCATGCTGCACGAAAAATGCAAAATTCAAGATGAAACTTGCAGTGTACTTTGTGTGCAAGCATTGCCAAACATCAACAAGGGATTATGGGTATGTGAGATGGAGGTCAACGGTAGCAAGTTCAGCATCGGTGTAGACATATAGGTCGCTAGGTTTCAGACATGAAAGAGATCTCCAGAGCTCCTGCGGGCCATTGCAGTCAACGGTGGAAGAGGCTTCAAAGAGCGGCCTCGATAGGCCTCATTAGGACGACCGCCTCCTTCCTGCTGATCTGAGAGAATACGCTCATAAAGCCAAAAGACGTGGAGCTCGCTGCTATATTTCCACGACTTTACCTGAAAAACAGAGAACTGAGAAGGAGCTGGTGGAAAAGTAGGAAATGTGGAAAGAAAGAGGAAAAAGGGTTTTAATTTTCTCCTGTTTCAGAAATTCAACCCGCCCTCATTAACTGTGAGGCTCACAGAGCTCAGGTGAGGTCTTGGTCAAAGTCATCCTGTTCTCTCAGTTAGCACAAAGGTTCCTTTAAATAAAATTTTTTAAAAATGGTATCTGGTAAATCTGACAGTCTTCACAAATCACCGAGATACGAAGAACCATTAAAAGTGGAGCAGCAAAAAGGTGGGACTTCCACCTCTTATCAAGGAGTCCTGTAGGGACAAAGTAGGAGAACACGCCCTTAGGAAACAAGGACACACACTCTGTCTCCTCCACAGCGCCCTCTAGTGGTCACCTCCGTCTGAATGAAACTCAATAAGGAGGGTTTTTAGCCTGAAAAAATGCCTGAAAATAACTCCATAACTTCATCTCCCTGTACACACTTTGTACAGGAACACTGTGTCAGAGATTAAACGTGTGATGCCCTTCCCCCCCTCTCTCTGCCCCCCCCCATCAGTATAATCAGAGCCCCTGCTGCAGGAATCTGAGTAATGTTTTCCAGACTCTCTCTCAGCTCTGTGTGATAAAACAGGCTCAGATACATGAGAAGATAGAGGGCTGCAGTCGTTGAAACACTCGACATTATCGACTAGATCCTTCCGGTTATTCGTCCGTGGTAATGTCTCTTGTTTAAACTGACTGTAAAGGTGTGTGTGTGTGTGTGTGTGTGTGTGTGTGTGTGTGTGTGTGTGTGTGTGTGTGTGTGTTTCTGCAGGCTCATGCTGAGGCAGCATATTTGGGCTGGAAGTCGGAGGGGCTGCATCTGACCACCCGTATCTGGCTCTCAGCTGTCAGACTTTAACCCTTTCTTATCCGCTGTTCTTATCATGCTTTCATCCACAGTGAACTCTTAACAGATACAGAATACACTCATTAAGATCGGAGAAGGAGGCCGTCGCCATCTTGACTTTTTCTAACCAGTGAACAGGAAGTGACCATATCTGGACTGAGGAGGAGTGACGCAGAGACGCAGTATACGTCTCTGGTAGAGACCTGTCAATCACTGTGTAGCTCCGCCCTAAAGCATCCCCTGCTTTATGGTCTGTTTGACTCTAAATGGACCATAATTTACTAAATGAACATCATGCTGTATTGAAGAAGACTTGAAACTAGAGATTGAGACCATAAACTCATGTTTACAATGTTTACTAAGGTAATAAATCAAGAGAGAAGTAGAGTCATTTTCTCATAGACTTCTATACAACCAGAGGAGGCGGAGCCTGTTTTTACATCAATGATACTCGGTGCTGAAACATAGTAAAAAAAATGTTTCCCTGATGTTGAATCTATAATGTGAAGATGTCGGCCATATTGCCCTACTTTTTACAATCCTCCTGATGCAAACTGTTTTTTACTTGACTCATTGAATAACAGATGATTATCATTCTAATGATCCACTGGTACCATCATGTGTTCTCTCCTACATTATACAGCCCCTCTTGCCCACAACACAGCATATTCAATCTGTCTTTTACAGCTCTGAGGCTATAAATGATATGACATGAAAGCACTAACAGGAGGCATAAAGCCATGGAAACAATACAAATATTGTTTTATATCTTTTAGAGCTTTTGGGTGTGATGCAACCTTTAAGCAGGAGCACCAAACGTGTTATTTAATTTACACAGGAGGGCTGTGGTTAGATATGAGGCCATTGAAGGGTTAATGATTGCAGAGATGTGTGTTGGGTCGTTAAAAAAAAGCCCAAAATCCTACTGAAAGTTCACGCCATGTTGATGTTCTCAAACACACCACGTTGGGGGAAAACAGCAAATTAAACATCACGTTGTTTAGATTGAGGAAAGGAAAAAATAAAAAACAACAACTAGAAACCACGTTCAGGGAAATGTGACCTCGACTCCGTGGGAACCAGAAATGGGAACATGACTTTCCCTCCTCTTAAATTCTTCTTTCCTCTCTCACTTCCTCTCCAGCAAAGCTCCTTCTGAGTTATCTTGGATATATATATATATATTTATATATATATATATATATATATATATTTATTTATGTATATATATTTAGAAACTTTCCACTCACCCTCCATCACCCATCCAGAAATAAGGCTTGGGAAACGCGCACTAATCTGCCGTATTTATTACGTGAGATCTTCTCTTCTGTAACTCCGTGCCATGTTGTCTTTGGATCATGCCGTTCATTATTTACGGAATCAAAAGTGTAACTAAAAGTGACGTCTGCAGCAGCTGCTCCGTGTAAACAAAAGACAACTGCTGACACACATGGTGGGCATCCCGTTCAATTCAATTAGGTCAAACCGTGTGTGCTCACACCACCGACTCATGTGCACCAACTGTTGCTTAATAAAGTCGTGTCATGAGAAGATGCAACATGTGCAAGATAGAAGCGTTGTATGTTGAGCTGAGTATGTTCTTTCTGCATTTCACAAAACAGCAAATACAACAGAGGCATGACCATGAGTAGCCTTGAGGGGAGTTTTCTCCTGTTGACCACTATGGGACCTTTTAAAAAAAAATATATATATATAATAGTCAACGGGGAGAGATAAATAATTTTTTTATCCCGTTTGAATTATGCCATGAATTACACACGTTTGTCAATTTAAAAGATAGTGTTTCTTGTCTGATTTTGTCATAAAACTGTTGACGTATAAGAAAGTGAAAATACGTAATTAGAAAGACGACACACCCAAAAGTGTCGTAAGTGACGTCTCTCTCTCTGAAGCTACGATGCCTGTGATGTCTCGTTCTTTTTCTTCCCGGCTGATTAAAAAAAGTATTTACTGGATAAAAACACATCAGGTAAGACAACGTTTTACTTATGTGTGGGACATGTAGCTACGTTAGCTAGCTGGCTAGCTATGGTAACGCCATGTCGGTGATGTAGATCGTGAGAGACGTAAGACGTTCAATAAGCGGTTTCAGCCAAAACGAAACGTTACTACTGCAAAATTATCTTTTAAATTGTCAAACACCATACGTGTAATTCATGGCATGATTCAAACAGGAAAAAAAAAAAAAAAAAAAAAAGATTTGTCTCTCGCCGTTGACTAACGTACAAATTTTTTCCGAAATAATGGTGGTCCACGGGAAGAGGCGGGACTTATAATTTCTACCTGAAACTCGATCCAGCTATTCGAGTCAGTACCGATAGACTACACAAACTAGACACCGACGCTGTTGTTTTACACGTGAAGCCGCCATGCATGAGTGCGCAACTTGCCAAGTTATTTTAGCCAAATACAACGTTTCCAATGGCAAGAGTACACATAAAGATGGCCACCGCTCTGACCATGCGGCTTAGCGGATTCTAATGGTAACGTCCGTATACCGCTCCTCTTCTAATCTACGGTTTGCTCTTTCACCGGGCCGATACCGGTCTGTCAGTAGACATTAGAGATGCACTGACCCGATACGCCCGATCAATGGCGAGCGGCACAGATACTGACCTGATTAATCAGAGCGGGGTTGTGTTTTAAATGTGTGCATGTACAAGGACACAGTTTCATGCTTTTACATTGATCAACAGTTGGAAGCAGTGAAGAAGACATGGCCAACAAAATGCACAATTTAAAATCCAAAAAAATAAACGACTACTAACCCTAAAATGCACCCGTTATAAGCAGCTTTAAGTAAAAATCCTGAACCTTCAACCTAAATCAGTGAAAGCCTTTGAGTCAGCCATTCAGACTTGTAATCTTTTCAGATCTCTATCAGTGTTGCATCACACTGAGCTCACGGGTTCATTTTCAGCCTCATGCTGTAAAGGTTTTCATCAGGCCGCTCATATACACTTAAGTATGACATCTTGTTATCGTAAAGCACCGTAAACCAAAACCGTCTTCGGCGCCAGGAGGATTAGCGCCGTGTAGAACGATAATGGCGAAGTAGCAGAAAGCTAAACATATATAAATAAATAAAACTATGTTTACATGTGGTTCCAATGGTTGAAACGTAAGAAACAAATGTCCTCTATAGGAGCACTGACAGTAATGTACAGTCCATATATGATGACTCCACCCGGCCGTCTCTATTACAACATCATCCAAAACCTCCGTCCCCGGTGGACACACAATCACGTTATAGCTGGACGTCAACCAACAGCAATATGTCCAATGCTCTACCACAGGCCCACTGCGTCCTCATTGGTACATCAGGGGTTGAAGCCAAGCTTTAACCATATTCAACCTCTCAGTGTCTTTCTCTGCCTGTTTCTGTGTCTTGTTTCCCAGCAGACCTGGCTTTACTTCCTGACTCGCCACAGCTCCTTCCACCCTTTGTAAATCGGCATTATAATACGAGTCATTACGACGGCTTTAACGATAAAATATCGCGTGAACCTTTGGCCTCGTCTTCTGCTGCTGGAATACACGACTTGTACAATGTGTGAGCCGTGAGACTAACCTCCCTTAATAACCCACTGGCTGCAAACCTGCCATCAAACGTCTGCTTAAAGTGGCTGTAAATCTGTGGAAATCCCCCCCCACACTCACACTCACCCACCAACCAACCGAAATACTCACTGACACCGACCAGACCGTCATTCCATCACCATCTCCTGTTCTTTTCTCACTCGGTTACTCAAATCAACCCCTAACCTGGATGGATCCTAGCCAATATTTTAAAAACTATTAACTGTCAAAAGGAGGGAAGAGAGGGGAGCAAAGAGAATAAGAATAAAAAGTAGAAATGGCAGAGCAGGGAGGCTGTGATGTCAGAGCGAAAGAATGCAAACCATGTGGGCGGCAAACAAGAGTCAGGAAAAGAGACGAGAGGGCAGAAGAAGAAGAAGAGAGAGAATCTAAGTAGTAAGACACACAAAATAAACATGTGAGCCAAAAGACAAACGGCGTACGTGCTGACTGTTTGACAGCTGAGGATGACACAAAGAAACACTTCCTCCTCAAAATGTTAAACACTCAATTAAATAAGTTCAACTCTGTAACCCCAGATATCAAAGACTTTAATGAGCTAAGAATAAACTAATACTTGTATTTAACAATAACAATGTTAATATTTAAACTGTAAAAGTACACAACAGTTTCTTTATTTGTTCTTATTTTCAAGCCTATGAAGCCACTTTGAAGTGAATTGAGAGTAAAGAGATGAAGTGTCAGGAAAGAGGATGAGAGGCAGGAAGTGGATGACAGATGGTCACAGTAAGGATATATACATACATATACATATACACATACATACATATATATACATATATATATATATATACACACATACACATACATATACATACACACATACATACACATACACATACATACATATATATACACACATACACATACATACATATATATACATACACATACATACATACATACATACATACATACATACATACATACATACATATACATACATACCTCATGGTGACATAGCTAGCAGTCTGTACTAATAATAATAATAATAATAATAATAATAATAAACTTTATTTATATAGCACCTTTCAAAACACCGCTACAAAGTGCTTTACAATAAAACAGAACACAAAGAGAATGAAATAAACTAAGATCCAAGAGTAAACCCATAAAAACAGAGTAAAACTAGACTAAAATGTCGTAAAACACAACTAAAATCATTCTAAAGAAGTGATTTAAGAGACAGAGTTTGCAGCCCTGATGTCCTCTGGTAAGACATTTCATGGTCTCCAGAGGCTGTACCACCTTCACTACAACAAGAACCATGATGATATCTGATAGATAACTTCTCTCATTCTAAAAGCAACAGGTAACCGAGTCAAAATCCTATAGCTGCAGAGTTTGGGAGGTTTTTTTTGCGGATGCCAGAGAGCGAAGTAGTTACAGTAATTGAATCGACTCGTTACGATGACGTGGATGATGGTTTCCAGAATATACGGCACTATATTTACACAAAGGGGGGGGGGGGGTTCCCAGAGGCCAGTCGAGCTGTTCCTGTTTCTCTCTGCAGCCTACTTAGTCTCTGTGTGTGTGTGTGCGTGTGCGTACCAGACCATGGCCGAGTGAGATGTTTCCACTGTGAACAGATGTGAGACCAAGAGAGACAAAAAGGAGTAAAGCAGCAGGCTTCAAATTAACTTAATAAAAGGGACACTGGGCGTTTTTTTAGTTTCAATTCACACACACACACACACACACACATACACCAAATATGGAGACACTCCCTGTCCTTCACACACTCACACACACACACTTTTCCACCGTGGCAGCACTTCGGTCATGCAGGCATTTCCTTAAAGAGTCAAGCGAGGTCCGTAAAGGCGTAATCCTGCTCTGTGTTGAGTCTTCCAGAGGAATGGAGGCTGGTTTCCTGTCTGTCCTCCAGACTCTTCTGGCTGATTAGAACCTCTGATGCGAGACTACAACACGTCTCTAAATTAACTCTATTTTTAAACTCTTTACAGCCGGTGTCGTCCACGTGGTTCAGGCACAAGTGTGACACTTTGCGGTGCGTTTGCTCAGATAAAACGGAAGTACAGGAGTGGTTCAATACATTCAGTGTGTAAACAATCCAATGAACGACGGCTGAATTAACTTTAGCCGCCTCAAAGCTCAATGTAATTCTTCAAAATGTCCGCTGTGAAAAACAGCCAATACTAGTAAGATGTCAAGTTGACCAATATTTAAAAATAAACAATATTTAGTAGCCCATTGGCTCTCACTCTCCAGGTCAAACCTTAATAAAGTAAACTGCAATGAATGACAGCAGCTGTTTATTTTCATTATCGATTAATCTGCAGTTTAAGGTCTCGATTAAATGTTTTATCGTCTAAAAATGTCAGACAAATATCAGTTTCTCAAAGTCCAACGTCAAACGGTAAAAATAAAATAAAATAAATAAATAGTAAACTTACAAAAATAGAAAACAGAGAAAAGCATCATATTTGAGTGGCTGAAAACAGTATGTTTTGGGGGCATTACTGATTGTTTAATTGATTCATTGACCAATTCAGCCAAAAAGTTAGGTAGTGGTGTAACGGACCGTTGTGATTCGTACTGATCCCCCTCACAGTTTAACGTTAACCATTACAGTGTAAATAAAGTGTAGGAGCACCGCTAACGGCTAACCAACAGGAGGAGAGCTAGTAACGT
>NW_022280179.1:67238-82874 GCF_004355925.1 Anarrhichthys ocellatus
AGGAGGAGAGCTAGTAACGTTAGGAGCACCGCTAACGGCTAACCAACGGAGGTTCACTTCAGTTACATTATGATGCCTTCAGGCTCGGGGGGCGACCGTGCTCACTGGCTTAAGAGGGTTGTCTGGTAACTGCAGGGTCAACGGTTCGATCCTCGGTTCAATCATGTATATGTATATGACAATAAAAAGGGTTTCTATTCTATACTCTGCTCAGTGAAAATGAGTACTGGCAGAAGGTAGATTATAACGTTATCATGATGTGTTCACATGTCATCTGTAAAATGTAGTTTTGGTGATAAACTAGAATAAATCCAGTAGTTTGAAGGAGATGTTTTCACATGAATATAAAATAGATATTAGAGATGAATTATGACTTAGTTATTAGTTCTTTACTCATTTGTTAAGTGACCCGACATCCACAAACAACCTACTCTGCGTTTACATTTTAAAGTGTAAACCATAATGAAAGAATAAACAGGAGGTGACTAAAGCTCTTTCACAGGTGAAAATAAACTCTCAGTCGACAGGCTCTTCCAGTCGACAGGTGAAGACTTGCTGAGAAGAAACTCATAACATTGAGAACATTCTACCTCTCAAACCCCCATTCACACCCTGTTTCTACCCACAATGCATAATCTGTCCTGCTTCTCCTCTCTCTGTTTACCTCTATATCTTATTCCTTCCCCTCTTGTCTCCTCTGTCCTCTCCTCTTGGTCTTATTTATACCGAGCAGGCCTTATATGGAGTCGAGCTTTCAGTTAAAACAATACTCACCCCCACGACACAGACAGCACAATGGACTCTGGCTTCTCACACCAATGCTGAGAACTGATCTGAACTTTTAACGGCCGATATTTGAGCTCATGATCAATACTTTCCTCTTGTTTCATCGCCAGGCTTATTTCCTATTAATTAAGTCTTATTACCAGGACCTTAATATAAAGCTTTCCACAGTTTTACTGTCTCACGAGGATCTAAAGGTTATTTCAGAATCTTTGTCGGCTTCTAACTAAACATTGGGATACCATCCTTAATTAAGCAACTTAGCATCTTCCTCTCCCTGTTCCTCCTCTCTTCTGTCTTCCGTCCCTTTTTGTCATTACCGCGTACAAAAAGTTGCAGCCAATAATGTTTGGATTGTACGAAGTCAACCAGGAAGTATTTCATCAAGATTCGACCGGCTGTAAGAAATCAACACGTATCCAGTCCTCGGTTATTGTACGGCGTTACGTTGCAACATTTCCAAATAGTGAATTTCCTGTTTACTCCAAAGCACTTCCTCTTTGTGGATTAGAGATTAATAACAGCTGAGCAGCCGGACAAAACAAACAAAGCACATTTCATCCTCCCTCTTGCCAATCTTCCCTTCTTTTTTTATACTATTTAAGTGAAAGAACGATACGGGAGACACAGGAGGACTGTGTTTAACTCTTAACAAATGGATGGAAATATGTCTGTGAACTGCTTGAACTCTGGAGGAATCTCTAGAGGAAAGTAAGTTTGCACACAAGAGGATAGCTCAGCAACGTGGTCACAGTTCACTGCAACATCTCTGGAATCTCCTCAGAGATTTATCACCAACGGGGCTGCTGAGACAGGAGATACACACACAACTGATCCGAGGCCGCACACACGAGTTTGTTGCGTATCCGTTCAATACACTCATTTGCCAACATACAAACACACTGATGTTGTTCAGGATGTCCTTTGGTTGCAGACAGCTACACAAATTACAACACACAGACACGTCCTCATGATGATGATGAAACGTTGACGACGAGAGACGAGCGTAGAGACAGAGAGGCAGCATGTCATCAGAACATGTGTGGACGCCACTAACATGTAAACAAGCTTGAGATGATGGCGCACACCTGTGGTGTATAAACATTTAAGAATTCTGGTTTTACAATATTTATACCGACTCATTATTCATATTTTCTTTTCAGGGTTACCAGACAAATCACATACTTGTAGTGTACTGGGTTTCAAATCAGGCTTCAAGTACTTAAGACACAGTGGGTTCAAGAAGGAAAGTAACAAAACACCTGTTTCAGAAAACTTAATAAATATACATTTAAAAATAAGAAAATATAACATAAGAAAACAAAAAGAAAGCAAAATAAAAACAGTCCGTCACCTATGAAAACTAAGAAGATGTGTAGCTACATGGCAGCTGTAAAAGTAAACATCTAGTACATTTACCAAATGGTTAAAATATATATATAAAAATTCTCCCAAGGAGAGATTTGAGGATTTCTTCCTCAAAGGAGAACACAGAAGATACAGGATGTGTGTGATGTAGCAGATGAAAATAAGGGTATTTAATTAAGACTTTAAGAATGTCTCCTGTGAAGTTCAGAGCTACACCCGCAACCATTTCACCCCAACTGATCTAAAAGAACAGTTGTTAAAACTCTCTTTAAAAGTGTAGAAGATTCTCTCTCTCTCTCTCTCTCTCTCTCACACACACACACACACACACACACACACACACACACACACACACACACACACACACACACACACACACACACACACACACACACACACACACACACACACACACACGTCTCATAGTTATTCTGGGCGGGGCTGCTGTGGTATGTTAGAAAGTGAGCTTTGATTATTTGCATTCGTTAAGGAAGTACGCGGGTCACAGCTGTGTTGAGGATAAAAATACATTAATCAGGAAACAACTGTGAAATCCTGGTGTCCTCTAGCAAACTAGTTGAAATATATACCCACCGAAGCATTGCACCATGAAACTGAAAAGTCAAGGCCTTTAACATTGAATTTATGACCTAGAGTCCTTTACTGTATCAACTCTTAAGATAGGGGAATTCAAAAACCAGAGGAAACTGTATGCACTCACTGATTAGGATTCATCCTCTGGGGACCATGAATCTTTGCACCCATTTTTGTGGGAATCCCTTTAAATAGTTGCAGAGATATTTTCACTAAAAACTAAAAATGTAAACCTGCTGATGGCCCTAGATGTGAAGTCGGGATCACCAAATTCGGTCTGACTCAACCTCTGGGGACCATGAATGTCAGAATAAAATTTCACGAGAATCCATGAAATAGTGGTTGAGGTATTTTAAATCTGGTCCACAGTTGTGGACCTACTGAACGACGTTGCCATTGCCGGGGTGTTTACCTGCTTTACATTCAACCCGTGCTGAACTACCGGTCTGCATACTTTCACCCTCAAAGGTAACGAGTAGGTAGAAGAATGGAAATCAATGGGTATTACTCAGGTATCTGTATCAGCCATCAGAAAGGGTCGGTATCGGTCAACGCCTGGTTTGAACCAGCTATCTTAACCTCATTCACACTGTTTGCATTCCTTCAGGCTTTATTGGGACGCTTTTCCTCTCTGCTGGTATTTTCACGCCACATTTACTTCTTCTTCTCTCCAAGTTATTTATACACCATTTCCCACATTCTACCTCCTACTCCACTGTCTCACACTCTTCATGTACTCTACTTCTTCTTCTTCTTCTCAATCTCTCTCTAAGTCCAAGGCCACGCCTGCTCTTACTGTACTGGCTTTATCAAAGTTACATGGAAAGATTTAGTTAAAGGTTAACAAAAAAGGTACTGAGTGAGAGAGAGGAAACTTTCATAGTCTTAACCAAGGACGTTTGCTGTATTGTCGCCGTGCTCACGGCTATGGGAAACACACACACACAGTTTATTTCCACTTAACTCTCCTATTGTCCTGCAGGAGGATTTGGTAATAAACATAATTAAACCGTTGTTCTCAGGAGTGTTGCTTAAAAGAAGACAGATAGTACAAAAATGTCTCCTGAATAAACTATGTGGACTACGTCCATTGTTAGCGACTGAGCTAACAAGCTGTCGGACTGACAGTTGGCAACCACCGGTTCTAAAAAGTGAAAACAACCATAAACTCATGTTTATAACGTTTACTGAGGTAATAAATCAAGTGAGAGGTAGAGTCTCAATCTCTAGTTTCAAGTCTTCTTCAATACAGCATGATGTTCATTTAGTACATGATGCTCCATTTGGAGTCAAACAGACCAGAAAGCAGGTTTAAAGTTAATATTAACATCACCTTCTTGTGTCACTTCCGGGTTGTAAAAAGCCACAGTGGCAACTGACAAAAAATCCAAGATAACGGTCAAAAAACAAAGATGGCGACGGCCAAAATGCCAAACTCGAGGCTTCAACTAACCGGTGGGTGACGTCACGATGACCACGTCCACTTCTTATATACAGCGGATGTTTGGCATGCTAGCTAGCTAGCTGGCTAGCTTTGGGAGATATTTTTCCACTCTTCAAAACAAAAAAGATCCGGCAATAAATTTTGCGAGAGTGAATGTTTATCTAAATCTGTGGAAAATGTGAAGGTATGGACCAAGTCAATTATAAAACTCCTGATCTGTTTCAAGAAACAGACCGATTCAAAATATAAAGGGTGCATTAAACATCCTTAAAGGTTTAAACTGGGCGATGTAGCCATTAGTCACCCGAGGGGAAAAGTACTTTGCGTTTGAATGCTACAGTCAAGCCATCAAGCTCGTTTTATGCTGTTTATCATCGTCAAACTTTTTCCTTTCCCATGTCTTCTCCAGTCAACAGATTCCTCCTTCTCACTTTGAACACATCTAACATGAACAAGCTGCACAGAGTCGGCTAAAAATAGAAATAAACTGGAGTTTATCTTAGTTTAAAAGGGGAGGGGCTTAAGGAGAGGAATTAATTTGGTGATTATTTCCGTCGGTTGAATTCTGCTCGAGTACGAGTGGCTTTAAAATATCTCACATCAATCCAACACAAGCAAACACACACACACACACAAAACATATGCACCCTGGTTTCAACAAACACCGAGATTTGCCTTTGGTGTCACGTCACAAACAAACAGGGTGGGGGTGGGTGTGTCCCAACACTCACAATATAGTTAGGACGCAGTTGGAGATTCACAGGTACACGAGAGGAGCTGACGTAACTACAGTCACGATACTGTTCAGGATCCAGAGGGCAGTTCGACATGATTAATGACTCTTATTCCACCGCTGGCCGGGTTGAAAAGATTGTTTTTTTTTAAATAATCGCCAAAAATACACCGTTTATCACAGCCAGAAGCTGTAAAAACTAACATTATTGGTGGATTTTCATCTTTAAGACGATAATTGAAGACATGATGTGTGAAAAATGCTTTCATCAGAACAAGCATCCAAATCACAGCTTAAAATTGTGGTATTTCATCAACAACGACAAAATATTATTCTACTTGTCTCATTTAATATTGTGTCACAAATAAACCGTTTGCTTTAACTAGACTTTGTAAAAAACATTAAATTCTGCGCTCCTCAACGCAACTGTGAAGCTATGAATGACTCGGCTGAGACCAACAGTCACGTGACAGAAAATCTGTGAATATTTGACTGAACTTCAGGCCGATGAACACAGAGCAGAGAGGAGAGGCTGTAAATATGTAAGTAGATTAATATTTTTAGCACATAGAGCCTCCATTTTCTTTTTTTTAAACATCTGTAACACCTGTGGACACTTGAAGAATTGTTGAATATATAGATTCCATTTTACTATCAAAGAAATTCAACTTGTGTTTTTTGTTATCTATGATTCATGTCATTGTAACTGTGTTATTCTGCACTAAAGACATGATTGTTCTGTTTCCATAGACGGCAAAGGACTTTATATAATGCAGTGAAAAACAAGGCCACAGAGAGTTAAATGTGACAGGAGTGCAAAAAAAGAACAATAATAAAACGTCACGAAACTGCTCGAGTAAATCGATTTCTGTAACAACAGGAACATCCCCAGCCCATCACCCACACAGCACCCACTGCAGCAGATGACATTGGATTACAAGTGATCTGGTTTTATCGGGTGTTAATCTGAGTGAAGGTGTGCAGGTGAGGAACAGGATTAGGAAGAGTTAGTCAGCACTGTGATAAGTAAACATGAATGAGCGGTCTGTTAACGTACAAGCGTTGGTGCACGGCATCCAATGTTTAGTGCTCTGGATTCATAGAAGAATAAATGCCAACATGCCGAAAAAGTTCCATCAAGTCAAAGATATTAGGAATCCACAACAATGATGCCAAAACGATAACAGACTGTACTGTATTAACTGTTTCTGCAGCCGTTGTCATTCATACCGAGTCATTCGAGGACTTGCATTTCTTTCTTTTTTAACGTCAGTGAAGCTGGTGATCTTTGAGTCACTTCCAGAGTGGTTTTCTTTTTCCCACAGCAGCCGAGGCTGCAGGACTCAGTCACTCGTAACGTTTATTCCCAGCAGGGTGGGGCTCGGATAGCTTTGGGATGTGGGGGGAACAGAAAAGAGAGAAACACCACATGGAAAAGCTAAAGCAGCTGCCCACAGCAGAGAGCTAAAACTAACCAGGCACACACACACACACACACACACACACACTCTGTGAGTCATCCACACACAGGTAACACGTCGTCTGAATCACTGCCAGACGCTTTATATCCTCAGTATTTCCATTCCGCTGCTCACAAAGTGGCTCTGCATCATTTCCAACACGTCTCTGACAACTGAGACCGTTAACGTCCGTTTGAGGGGCTCTTAAACACCGGAGTAGTGTGGACACTGGATCCTGAACGTAGTCAAATAAAAGCGCTTATAACAAAGACGTAGGAGTGTGGATGTTACTATTCAGCATCCACAGATGATGTGATAACATCAGCTTTAAAAAGATGAGTGAGCTAATGAACCCACACTTCTATGATCTCATCTTATATATCTGGATCTCTGCGTCTCCTGATGTCTGGATCAATAACAGACACATTCCCACATAAACTCCATCAGCCGTAGTCATCATCCAAACAGCCTCCCACACACACAGAGCTCCACAGAAGCTCAGTGTGTTCATCACTGTACCTGATCGTCCATTCATCTCAGCCTCACAGGAAACAACGATCAGCCACGTGGAGGTTAATATCTGACACTAGCGTGTTTGTTTCATCACACCTCTGGAGAGGAATGTAGTGAGACACACACAACTAAAGGCAGAGAAATGTCTTGCAAGACATCTAGAACTGTGTTCTAACAAACACGGAGCGTCTGTCTGGTTCTTTGATCGTTGATCAACTTGATCTCAACCTTCTGGAGCTCAGAGAGTTATGAAAAGTTATGAAACAGATTACTGATTCTAAATTCAAGAAGGAATCACGGATAAAAACCAACCCCGTCATGCATGAACGTAAACACCTGACGTGTCTTCATCTGGTGGTTTCATTTTATTTTCATACTAACGGTGTTAATTCTGTTTCCTGCCCAGAAACTACAGATGTAAATGAATGAATGAATGAATGAATGAGTAAGTAAGTAAACCTCTTCGAGTCACCTTGTAAAACAATCCCGGGCGTGTAAATGTGCACTATGATCCCGTGTGAAGTAGTGAGCGTGCTGCTGCAGTAGAAGCTTATCGTCGTGCTCTTGGCTTCAGTCTGCTGTGATATCTGTGCTTCATGTTCATCAGAGCGGCCAAAGCCCGGACCATACCTCATGCTCGGGTTCACGCTGTAGTCACCGTGTCTAGCTTAACGTGTACGAGCAGGAACAGCTGTACCACCCGTCACTAAACGCATACGTTGAGGTACGTTAGCACTTATATGTCCTAGATATCAGTTTAATAATACATCTGATAGTTTGATGTGACAGGATCAGGTTGAAAGGTCATTAATGTGGAAATAAATCCCCCAGCTGGGCCTTTCCTTTGTCACGTCTTTCCTGTGGTGGAGGTGATGCTGAAGGCCTGACGGTCAGGTGTGTTCTACGGGTTCCTCACAGGATCCACACCATGCCGCTGAGAGACTACGTGAGAGACGGGTCTTTGGACTTCTCTATATTGTACTTTTACTGGCTCACCACTTCAACAGATGCATACTCCTTGAGATGTGGAAAGATAAGGAATGTGCCATGAAGGAATGTACCAACTACCATAACAATGGGGGCGAAGTCAGAGCCAACCAATCAACTGTGGAACATGAGGAGCTCCTCAAATGAACTGACAAATGGAGGCAAATCCTGTATTTCATACAATGAAACAACGTTTAGACGATACCCTCATCACTTATGAGGATGGAGCAACTTTGAATGGTTTGTTTACAAACACCAGCCAACAATGAGGCATTAATACCTTTAGATAAGCTCTATTGTCACTTCTCTACATGATAGCACACTTTTTCAAGATATTTCCGATCATGCCGATGACGTAAATTCACCACGATCGACTGTATTGACCCCGTATCGTCCTTTCACGAGCCACGCGTGTTTGCATACACACAGTAAGTCACACAGAGCCGGAGGGGGAATGCTTCACCATGCTGAGGCAGGTTGACATTCAGGGTCATTCTCACTGCAGACTAAACCAACACCTCCTCTCTCACCACCACGAGCCACAAATAAAGACATCAAGGCTTTAAAAAGGGCTTAAAGCAACAAATCTGTGCCACATCAGTCCGATGGAAACTATCCAGCTAAAAGAAATCTCACCAGAGAGATGGAGTTGGAAAAATGTATCGACGGCAGCACATTGATTGAGACCAATGCATGCTGAATCTTCTGCTCTGTGCATTGTTTCTCTACAGGTTTATACAGGTAATACATGCTAATGCTGCAACACTGGCCATCATCTCCAGTAATCATCTCCAGTAATCACTAGCCGTCACGTAGAGGAGCTTACGTCACACTCACAGCCCGGTGAAGGTCATCTAAGTGTCAGCTGGTGAATGCTGGGAGGTCCTGTCCTCCAGGGGCCCTTGAGGCAACCGGTCAGCTGCTCTAGAACCAGGAAGACGACGTCCAGTCTGTCGACCTCCTAATGTCCAGTACTAGCTTCTATTGTGCTCCTCACTCATTATGAGGAAGAAGATCAGCAGCGTATGAAGCCAAACCAGAGAAAAGATAGCGCTTCTCCAATGAAAACATCCCAACATCTGCTTATTATATCCGATTGTTATGCCATGTTTTCCAATCATTAAATAAGATTTGTCCTCCGGTTAATACCATATACATGTTCATGTTTATTGAGCATGAACAGGTTGCATTGTGGGCCAGGTGCTTCCCTTGTGTTTCTAATGTAAACACACTCTAACAGGTGAGCATGGCGACAGCTGACACAGAAAACACATCAGATGTGTGTTTGTTTTGAAGGGGAAACAGCTGGTGTTAGTGGCTGATGAAGATGGACACCAACCAACTGAATCACTTTAAATAAACACAGGCGTAACATCCCATAGTAGCTTCAGCTCTGCAGACTCTCGCGCTGAGTGAACTAATCTGTGTCTGTCTGGCGTCTATAATAAGACGAGCCCAACCTGGAGCATTTCAGGTTGTAGGCTGAACGCCAAACAAATCGGTTCGTGGCTAAAACAAAAAAAAAAAAAAAAAAGAAAGTTCTCTCCACACTGCCCCTCACGCGACGAGAGGAACACGCTCCACCAGACTTCATTCAGCAAAAACGCCGGAAAAGTGCGCGTACTTTGCTTTAACGACAGCTCACGTTCAGAACGCATAACCACAAACACACACAATGCATTCAACGCAGAGAAGTCTCAACTTCTGCACTCAGATCAGTCAGATCACAGCAAACCTCGAACGCACCTCAGTTCAGCGTCTTAGCGGCGTTAAGGAGGAAATAAGGAGTGTTAGCGGTGGGGAGGTCGGGCGTAAAGCTTCACACTTGAGGCTAAATATTGTCAAATTAATACAAAACCGACACGTTGAACACGAGCCGGACTGAACAGCGCGCCTCGCGGACTCGTCTCGTGCTCTTCACGTTTGTCTCACCGCGTAGACGAGTCGCCAGCAGGCTGTGCGCCGTTAAAATAACGCTTATTTGAATGCAGTTTGGCGTGGCTCGGTGGTTTGTTCCTCCATATGGTACACGCATCAGCCCACTCGCTCGTGCACGCTCCCGTGTCCACAAATGACTGCGGAAAACTTTCCCCTCCAAAACAAAAAAAGTTGAAACGTACCTTTTAAAAAACAAGCCGAGGGTCCGAAGCACAACGTGCTGGTTTCTCTTTCTCTTCCTCTGACTTCCGCTCCTGCGGGCCGGGTACGTTAGTGGACGTGTGTGTGTTCTGGGGGGCTTCTCAGATACCTCCGCCGTCGAATGTCAGTCAGTGACTGACGTCTGTCGAGGAGGTAACGCACAGTAACGCGTACTGCGCACGTGCCAGAGTTCTCCTGACGCTCCCACCACTCCCAGTCCAACCAGCACTCCCACACATGTGGGCTCAGCTCTCTGCACGTTGTCCCAGTCTGCAGCTCCTTCACCAGAGCGCCGCACTTCTATTAATATTAATAAAACCAGTAAACGCCAGATTGATGATGTGAAACTGGGAGGAGTGGTTTCCTTCTCTTTCACTGAAGGGCACCTCAGACCAGGAAGTTCACCAAAAAGAAAACCAGCTCGTGCATGAGTGAGACAGTTTTAGTCCATAAGCCATGTCGTCATTGTTTTCTCTGCAAACACTTCTTCTTATCTGCCATGTATTTGTCCAGTGACGAGTAAGCGCCCACATCCTGCACATACTTTAATTAGCACTACTTATATATGCTTTAATCATTGTACATGGTTATTAATCAGCCTGACTAAAAGCCCATTTCGTCATTTGTGCTAATGTGGAATAATATGCACCTTTAATGAAAGGGAGGGAATAATAAACCGGATGTAATATAATCACATCAAAGCCAAACTGTGTTCGAAAATGTAGATATTTAACTTTTTACACTAATCCACAAAACTGACAAACCTGCTGACTGAGCATGAATTCGTAAAATCCAGAGGAAACAAATCGGTACTTTATTTATAATAACAAACTTTTAACTTTATCTGCGTGCCGCCGTTGAATGTGAGAGTAGGCAGCGTGTGCACGAGTGTAAGACGCCATTAAAATAACGAGATGTGTGATTGGAGTCTGGCGCTGCCGCTGTGGATTCATTGATCATGTGGGGTGTTTTCAGTGTAGTTCTGCTGCTTATTACACCACAGCACAGACAGGCATGGCTGCTTTAAACTGCTCTCATGACTAGTGATGTCAGATTGAAGGAGTTATCGTACCCTCTACCGACACCGAGGCTGTCACTGCACCAGAGCGCCAGCCTCCCTTCATTACCACTGTAGTATATCAGGGGAGGATCATTACACACATAACTCTGATATTTTATATTTAAAAATATATCTATATGTCAGTAACAGAGTTACCAAACAAACAAACAGTTTCACTTTCACTATTATGTCCCTCCCTAGTATTCACAAAGACAGAAATTCAGATAGTTTATGTTATAAAGTATTTTTATTATAGCAGAGCTCAACTACAGCTACATGTTCACACTTAGCCGGCTGAATTCTCCTGATTCTCTATTTTCTATTTATTTAGATTTTTCTTAGTTTGTTTATTCAGTTTAGTCATTTATTTTTCAATTGCATTTCATAACATGGGGATCTACTGAATCATGTACTATTTTTATTTCTTTATATATATATATATATATATAAATAATTAGTCTAAGGATATCCAAATTGGCGTCTAAAATACTCACCATGTAATTTTATTTTAGAATTCAAACTTTGTGTTAAACCTTCAAGTTATTGCAAGGAACTTTGATTTCCTGTAGATTCTGTCGCCCCCTGTGGACTAAAGTGGTAGTGTGTCTGAGCTCTAGAGTCCCTTTAGAAAACCTCTGATTTTACTGCAGCAGGTCTGACAGTCTGCCCCTCTCAGTCCTGGTTCTGGTTCTCCTGTGCCTCCCTTCCCTCCTGTGGGTTCAGCAATACGTCCTGGGTCTCCAGCAGCGTGGTGTCGGTGTTGACTCCCAGAGAGGAGAAGCTCTGCTCCTGGAGGAGGAGGAGGAGGAGGAGGAGGAGACGCTGCTGCTGCCAGGAGCTGAGCTCTCCTCCTCCCTCCGGAGCTCCGACTGCAGGTCTGAGGCTGCAGGTGAAGCCGGATCTGGGCCTGTCCACGGTGGACCGGTCTCTGGAGGATCTGGGTCTGTCCACGGTGGACCGGTCTCTGCTGGAGGATGTGGGTCTGTCCACGGTGGACCGGTCTCTGCTGGAGGATCTGGGTCTGTCCACGGTGAACCGGTCTCTGCTGGAGTCTGAGCTGAAGGAGTTTCTGGTGAACCTGCATGAGTTCATCTGGTTTCACCAGAATCCGACCCGGTGGCTCCGATGACGAGCATTAAGAATAACTCTATAGAAATAGACCATCTTCTCTCTGATGGTCTCTTTACTGATGGAGGTCTGATAGAGGATCAGGACTAAACTGAGTCTGGTTCAGGACCAGATAAAGGTTCTCACAGTAGATTAAACATGCAGCAGTTCATACGGCAGATCAATAAAGAGAGAAAAAGTCCGTCTATCACTGCAGAGTTATGCAACATGTGAAGGTGACCTCAACCAGCCGGTCAGCTGGACTGTAATGTGGCTGCACTGCCAGAGGGGGGGGCAATGGATCCAGTGCTAACCCCCCACACACACACACACACGCACACACACACACACACACACACACACACACACAGGTTGTTTCCTGTTGACGAGGTAATGTTAGACAGACAGACTACTGGACCGAAAACCAAATAATCGCCGCCAAAACTTTTCCACTCAACACTTAATCTTTTAATTTGTCCTCGAGACGATTAACTCCATAATATGTATCTTTATTGAACTCACCAGAACGTCTCCTGTCTTTACATTTATATTTCAATTTCCATTATTGTATAAATCGAGGAAATCCAACAAAGCTTATTATCTATTTATGATTATATAAATATCAATATAGATATCATTTTCCATCTGAACAACATAAGAAGGTCACAAATTATTGATGCCAAGGGACGAACTTAGTGAACCATTGATGACCCCCCCCCCCCCCCCCACACACACACACACACACACACACACCTTTCACACACAGTGACGCCGGTGATTTGACCTTGGAGGAATGTGGGAAGAGGAAAAAAGGAAGCCGTGTTCTGGAACGTCTCTGTTGTTTCCTCCCCCCCCCCCCTAATCATTACTGACCAGCACTCAGCATGCTGAATTAACCAGCACATTCCTCTCACTGTACATGCTAATCCCGTGTCAGCCCACGCTTAACTGTACCAGATGGTACCTCGTACCACGGGAGGACTGACTTAAACCCACTCCTTCATTCCTGAGATACGGTATATATATTAGACATCGGCTGTCTACATGTCTCCATGCGATGGATGTCTCTCCCATGTCTCATTTAATTTGATCTACTGTGAGGAACCTTTAGCTGGTTCTGAACCAGTCTCAGTGTAGTCCTGGTCCTCTATCAGACCACCATCAGTAAAGAGACCATCAGAGAGAAGATGGTCTGTTTCTATAGAGTTATTCTTAATGCTCGTCATCGGAGCCACCGGGTCGGATTCTGGTGAAACCAGATGACATCATGCAGGTTCACCAGAAACTCCTTCAGCTCAGAATCCAGCAGAGACCGGTCCACCATGGACAGACCCAGATCCTCCAGCAGAGACCGGTCCACCGTGGACAGAACCAGATCCTCCAGCAGAGACCGGTCCACCGTGGACAGACCCAGATCCGGAGGGAGGAGAACTCAGCTCCCGACAGCAGCAGCAGCGTCTCCTCCTCCTCCTCCTCCTCCTCCTCCTCCTCCAGGAGCAGAGCTTCTCCTCTCTGGGAGCTAACACCGACACCACGCTGCTGGAGACCCAGGACGTATTGCTGGACCCGCTGGAGGGAAGGGAGGCACGGGAGAACCAGAACCAGGGCTGAGAGGGGCAGACTGTCAGACCCTGCTGCAGTAACATGGGAGGTTTTCTAAAGAGACTCTGGTGCTCAGACACACTACCACTTTAGTCCACAGGGACCAACAGAATCAACACACTACGAAAGTTTCTTGTAGTAACTTTAAATTTCCTACATTTCCCAGAATCCCTTTGAACAAACACCACCGGTCCATCAATGCTATCAGGTACAAGTTACGGGCATTACAACCAAAGCAACTCATTCTGAGAGGCTAAACCTCTCAGTAGAGTTGAGGAGAGTTAACACAGAATCAAAGATAACCCTTTTCACATTAGATGTTATCTGATCTTTTGTGGATATAAACATATATTATTTGTTATACCATATTTATATTATTAATATGGTATTATTAATATGGTATATTTATATTATTATTATACCAGCTTTTAAAATGCAACCGCCTGTATGGCGGCATTGGTTTCTGATCGGATGATGCTTCAATTGGTGCAGAAATCTGTGTCTGTGCTTCTTCTATAATGTAAACATGAATATTGACCCAAAATGTCATCTTTAAAATCATGCGAGACACTTAACCTAGTTTTCAAATATCTTGCTGTGATATAAATGATTTCTGAAGAAAATCCCCACCAAACAACTGTTGTTCTAGTTAATGTCACTTAGTACCGATGTCTGTAACAAACTAGTGTTTGCATGAATCCCCACCCTGTTCATGTCAACAAAACTATGTGTTTATGTATTTGAGTAATGCTCAGAGCCAAATGGGGTTCATTTATCGGGTTCATTTACAAAAACACATCTGTTCTGATTTATCAACGCAATTTGCACGACAGCCAATAAACTATGAAGTAATTTTACGGCTCTTCAATGTTTCTCAACCTCATCCCCTTGTGGGAGATGAACCCTATCAGCTGAGTCAGCAACAAATCTTTCACTGAGCGGCCATGTGCATGCAGAATGAAGTGGAAGACTCCAGATCTGGTCTCAGACCAGACCACATGTGTGTGTGTGTGTGTGTGTGTGTGTGTGAACTGACCTTGCAGCCGTGGCAGTAGTTTTCTCCGTTCTTCCTCGGAGAAAGGATGATTTCCCCCGTTGGGATCAGCTGGATCCTTAATTCCATCATCGTTCTCCTTTTGTTCCCCCCTCCTTGTCCCTTTTTTATTAAAGTGATTCCGACTTGTTTGGTGCCGTCTGGTTCTCTTCGCAGGAAAAATATCCGTCTGCAAATCCTTATTTCAGGGCCGAAAGAGAACGTGCCTAGAGAAAGATGCATGGAATACAGCAGGTCATACGTATCCCTCTTTCATGCATGTGAAGAGAAATAAGTTGTCCATCAGGTGGAAGCTCTTACCTTAACAAATGGAGAAACTTTACCTCCTGACACGCAGAAAGCAGTGACCCGGCTCAGAGGTTTGGATTTGGGCTGTTACCTGTTGCAGAGCGGAGAGTCACAGTGAGTCACAGTGAGCAGCCAGAGGATGTTACCTCTCTGGTTGAGGGATCATGAGGGAGGATATGGAGCTCAGCCCATTCCGAGATGGATGTCACATGCAGAGGATATGTGTCTTTTGTCTTGTGTGTGTGTGTGTGTGTGTGTGTGTGTGTGTGTGTGTGCATGGTAATATAAAAGTGTGTGTGTGCTCTGGTAAACATATCTGTGTCTTGTTCTTAGTGACTTGATTTTCTTTTTATCACAATCATTTATCATTCATTTTTTCTTGTTGCTTCCACATACCTGCTATTTGATAATTGATGGCACATGTGTCCACGTTTTTTTAAACATGGCACAAACACAAACACACACACACACACACACACACACACACACACACACACACACACA
>NW_022280179.1:97874-104046 GCF_004355925.1 Anarrhichthys ocellatus
TATATATATATATATGTAATATATATTTGATGACCTATTGCAGCAAAAATAAAAATAAAACCCAGAATGAATTGTACTACATTCCAGTGAGGGTACCATTATAATCCAGTAGCCCATAAAGTACTCTGTAAATACACTGAGTGAGTCATGGCACATGCACTCTAACGTTACTGGGCAACGTATTAACCAGTGGCGACGACAGCCTCATACAAGTCTAAAAACAGCCTCATACAAGGCCCTTAAAGGTGTGACAGAGAGTATACCGGAAATGGGGATTATTAATGTACAAAATTATTATTAATGTACAAAATTATTATACATAGAAATAACAGTGTCATGACACTGGGGCGGTAGCTTCTAGTAGCTATAACCGGACCCAGTAGCTCAAACGTTAAGCTAATTTATCGTTAGCATGGTGCTGACAGTTGACGCTCCAGTCATCCGCCATTTTGTTATGGGCCCGCCTTCGCTATACGTTAGCCACCATCCGTACATTTTTTTTCTTCTAAATAACACAGGGGCTTGATGACATTTACTGTTTTTAATATTTAAAAGTATATTTCATATTAATTCCCCCCCGAATCCAACGGCCAACTGCCATGTCAATATATTGTTAAGCTGAAACAACGACGGCCGTTAGCCTGCATTAGCTCCTCTTACTAGTTAGCCGTGGCTAACATTGTAGCTAGCTGAGCACTGCTCCGTTAACGTGAGCTAACGCGAACATGTCCCCCTCTCACGCGCCAGCCCCGGGAAAATAAGTGCGTCCTTACCGTCATATCGCTCTGCCTGCTCGGCAAGTTTTGCCTGGTAAACTAGGTCCTCTCGCTCTCCCATTGTGGTGTCGCGGTGCAGCTGGAGTTAGCGAACGGAATTCAAAAGCGGCAATTTATTCTAGTGGAAAACAACGGTGATGGTGGTGGTAGTAGTGGAGGTGCACCAGGTCTAATCGGCGGTTCCTAGAAATCAACTGTGGGTCGATTGAGTGGTGTTCCGCCCCACCGGCAGCGATGTGCTGTGTGTTGATGGGAGTAAAGATGGCGGCGGGTCTCATCAGAGAGATGCACACATACGCACATGAATCACCAGCTTTGAGACCTCCTCCTCCTCTTCTACCGCCCAGTAAAACATGTAATATCTGTAAAGAGAGGAGCTTAATCATGAGATCATTTACAGTATTATACACTAACTACGCTTTTATGAGTTGGTCAATTATATATACTGTCATTTGGGTTTTTTATCAGTTGATTCTGATAACGTTTTTTTAAAACAGAATAAACTAAACCAACATGTGATGTTACCAAAGTATTAAAAATAATAGTTAATGTAAATATATGTAAAAATGTATCTCTCCCTCTATATATATATATATATAATGTGATATACAGTATATATTTATAAATATATATATGTAATATATATATATATATATATATAACTATTGTTTAACTGTTTTCTATTCATCACATGCTGGTTTAGTTATTCTGTTGTTTATAAAAATGTATATATATTTATATAAATATATATACTTTTTTTAAACAGAATTTTTGGGAAGACACATTGCGAATTATCAAAAGTAACTTTTACTGCTTTAAGCAGCACAAATTAAATCCTATCTACCTCCATTTTTGGGGTGCTGATTGTTTCTCTAAATACTTAATATATATATATATATATGTATATATTTATATTATAATAGATCAATTTACTTTATGAGTGCCCTTTTAGTTGATAATTATTTACCACATTTCTATTATGACAATTAAAACCTTTTCCACTAACAGTTGAGTAAATTGCAAGGACATTAAATAAAGCTTAATTAATTGCATAATTAGCATAAAAAATAAGCAATTAATGTCATCATTTTCTGTGTGATTGTAATTTAAATCCTGTAGTCATTTCCCCTTTGGTGTTTGAATATAATTAAAATATTACATATGTTATGTCAGTATTCTAGCTATAATGTGTATAGGTGAATCTACATGATCTTTAATAGGCTGATAATCATACATATAAAACTAGTTTGCATACATTCCTTCTGTACGTTGACTCTTTAGCTATTCAGCTTCATGCTGCGTTGCTAAAAATAACCCTGTAACATGAATGGACATCATTTCTGTAGCTAAGCAACTGCCCTGTGCAGCATGAATGAACCGTAGCGTTAAAACATTTAAACGTAAATGTTAAGAAGTCAATAGATTTAACACATCATTTGTCATGGGTCTGACTTTATTTACTAGTATATTAACACATTACATGCTACAGAAAATAAAAAGGTAATTTCAATTGTCTTGAAAGAATATAGTGTTATAATAAAATGGCATTTTTGATATTAACACAATTTCCACCGTCATCTTTCTGCCACGCCTTCGTTCTCATGAGAGGGAATGAATGAATGACTTCATGCAGGGCGACTGAAGATAAAATAAAATACTTGGTGGTTTCATTGTAATGTTTAAAAGGTAATGATTCCATGTCGCTGTGTGAAGTGTGAGTGAGAGAGAAGCTGGTCTGAAGTCGACCACGTTAGGACTGGAGATACATTGAAGTATTAATAATATGAGACGACATGTCGTCTGGGATTTTAGGCTCTTTTCCTGGTTTAAAGGCTACGTTACAGTAAAATAAAGACTGTTGTATTATTTCCCTTTACATCCACAGTAGTGATGAATATTAAACATCTTAGTGTGAAAATGTTGTGGAAGCACCGACGCTCAACTCTACAATGTCACCATAATATCAACATTATAATAACAAAATATATATTTAGTGATCGTGTATTTTCTCCATATCGCCCACATTATTAAATACTCAATATTATTATTTGGAAAGTGGCCAACTTGAAAACATAAAAAGCTGAAAGATCAACGTGTGGGAGCTAAATCAAGGATAAATAAAAACCCTTTAAAATATAATAAAAGCTCGAGAGTGGTGGTAAAAGCATTCTGTTAAAAAAATTCGAATTTAATCTCCTCAGAACCGTTAGAATGTCCTCATCTATCTGAATGTGGTTATAGTGACACCTAGAGGACAGAAGGTGCGCTGGAAACAACGTGATGATTGTCAACAGATTCAACAGAAAACAAACGTATGTTGCTTTGTTCTACTTGGCAAATAAAGACACAGCAGAAAAGGTAAATCAAAATAATAAAAAGTCCAGGTGTGCTAATAAAAGAGAGGCAGAGGATGAAGAGAACATGATGTCACACCTGTTCTTCTCAAAGGTAGATTCAGTGAGCTGGAGACGGACAAACGTGGCCGACAGACACAATGAGAACACACATGTGGTGAAGTGAGAGCATCATCGCTCCCTTCCCATCATGCATCAGTAAAAAGTGTACATCGAAAACCGGACAAAATCAGCAACAGAAGATAACAAAAAGAGAACGTTTTAGCATGTAATGATAATCACGTCGTACATCATTTCATAACAATATGTTCCTCATTGTTCTTCTTTCTTACAAAAGACGACTTCGTCTGTAGGTGGGAGGTGAGGAGAGTTTAGTGTCGTCTTTTATCTCCACATCAACAGAACGTTCTCTCGGGTTAGAATCCTCCGAGCTGCTGATCTCCACTTCACTTTGACGGTTTCCTCCGTTTCATATTTGGTTTCTGCTCCTTCAAGAGGATGTTCATCTCTCTCTGGGACACAAAGGAACTCTCTCGTCTTCTTGGGTTGAACTTAAAACTAACGCTGCATTCATGTCCAACGAGAACAATAGTAAAGGTAAAAACATACCTTTAAAGCCGGGGTTGGTACAGCGATCAATGAATTGAATACTCTGATGAACTAAACTAAAAACCTGGTATCTGTAGTTCTCTCAGGACTGTAATAACCTCGTTCAAACATTTTATTATTTGGCCAGAATTTAATTAAAAAAATATAATTATGATGATTTCGGGAGTGTTGACGACTTTCTTACTAGATTTAGCAACTTTTGGAGATTGAGCCGCTACGTCCATTGTAATAGAGTTGTGAACACGGGGCTGGCTTTTTTATTTATTAGATAATTCTTAAAATCTAGCGTTCTCTTCCTAGTTTTCTTTAGATTACTAACCCTGGCTTTGAGGCGGTAAACACAGCCAGAGAACATTGTAAATGTTCGGCGTTGTTCACTCGTACAAATCCTTTGGAAAGCTACATTTTAGAGTTAAATATTAGTGTTATTATTAATGTCTTTAATTCACTGAACAAAGACATCAACACCGAGAAGACAAAAGAATGCTGACATTTTCAAGTTAGTGCTCAAAAAATCCTCAGACTCAGCTCAGGATTAAAAGAATAGTCTGGTCGACTTAGATGCCGTCTTTCTATAATAAATATATTAGCTTAGCATAAAGCCTGGAAGTAGTAAGAGGGGGAGCTAGCTTGGCTCTGTCCAAATGCTAGTTATTATTTGAGTCTCTGAATCTCCATCTTTAATCTTTTCTACGAGGAAGTAAACAAACAAGATAGAACATTTTAAATTAGTGAGCTTTAGAGGTGCTGGTTGGTGGGGGTTCTGTCTCGTTAGCCCAGAGCTAGGCTAGCTAGTTCTCCCCCCCCCCCTGTTTAATGCTAAGCTACGCTAATCGGCTGCTGGCGGTAGCTTCACATCTACTGCACAGACCCCCAGAGGAATATATCACTGTTCTCATCCGACGCTTGGTAAGAAAATGAAAAAGCACGACAACGAAACCGGAGCTTCAGATCGTGTAGAGAATATCAGACGGAGAAAGTGGTGAAGAAGGGCGGCCATGATTATTCAGAGGATGTGAGCGTTACAACGGTCCAACGCTTGTTTTGTCCTCGAGTGGTTCTCTGAAACTGTAAAACCCAGAGAAGACGTGAGGGTCGGGAGGGGGGGTGGAATGGGAGGGAATAGGGAGGTAGGTTAGGAGTGAGGAAGGAAGGGTGTAATAATAATACTAGTGTCCAGGTAGCGGCCTGACCCGTCCGCCCTCAGCTGAGCTCGTCCTCGGCGTTGTGCTGGTCCACCAGTTTGACGTGCGTGAAGGGGAAGTGGCCTCGCTTCCCTTTACATTCACCCTCCCACTGACCGTTCACGTTGATCTTAGTCACCATCACCCTGTCGCCCACCTGGGGAGGGAGGGAGGGAGGGAGGGAGGGGAGAAAAGGTGTTAATTATTAGAGAGAGAGAGATGCAGAAAGAGAGACAGCGACAGCCAGACAGGTGACAGAGGGGTGTGTGTGAGAGAGAGATCATTTATTTATTGTTTCAGACATAATATCCGGCAGTTAATGTTCCCCAGATATGATTTGCTGCTTTTCTAAAATATTTTCTGCACATTCTGCAGACTTTAAAGTCTCAAAGATCTTCAACCTGTATTCTCTCTAGTGATCACCAGGGGGCGACTCCTCTGGTTGTATAGAAGTCTATGAGAAAATGACTCTACTTCTCTCTTGATTTATTACCTCAGTAAACATTGTAAACATGAGTTTTTGGTCTCAATCTCTAGTTTCAAGTCTTCTTCAATACAGCATGATGTTCATTTAGTACATTATGGTCCATTTAGAGTCAAACAGACCATAAAGCAGGGGATGCTTTAGGGCGGGGCTACACCGTGATTGACAGGTCTCTACCAGAGACATATACAAAGTCAGGTGTTAGCGTGTCTGTCTGTCTGTCTCTGAGTCATGAACCTGAGTAAACAAGGACTAATGGACGGTTCCAAAGGTCGATGTTTGATGACCTTGTTACCAGTAAAGACAAACTTCCTGTTAAATGTGTAACTGGCAGCATGATCAGATAAAAACATGTTCTGCTGGTGAAAGAACTTACATTTATGATTATTTTTATCCACCTACTGCAGCTGCACACAATTTAGACATGTTTAACATTTAAAGTAGTAGATAGAAGTAATTTCTGATCTTAATAACAATATATTATGTTTTCTTGTAATTAAATAAATATCAACTCAAAGCAGCTCTGCTGCCGTGTTGAAGTGTTTTTATATCATTAATTTAAACAGCTGGCTGCGTTTTTTGGGTCACTCGTTCACAACACTGTTAGCGTTGATGAATGATTTAACCATCACGGTGCAAATAAAGTTTTACTGACTCAGTAGAACATGTGTTTCTAGTCTCTGATCATGTTTCATTGTAAACAACCAATCAGTGTTTAAACCAACAGGAGGAGAGCTAGTAACGTTAGCAGCACCGCTAACGGCT
>NW_022280179.1:104056-108711 GCF_004355925.1 Anarrhichthys ocellatus
AGGAGGAGAGCTAGTAACGTTAGCAGCACCGCTAACGGCTAACCAACGGAGGTTCACTTCAGTTACATTATGATGCCTTCAGGCTCTACTCAGTGAAAATTAGTACTGGCTGAAGGTATGTTTTCTTATGAATATAAAATAGATATTAGAGATGAATTATGAGCTGTTTAACTTCCAGCTTCTTACATGTGAAGATTTACTGCCTTTCTCTGGTTATTATGATTTATAAATTACATATTTTAGGGTTTTGGATCGTTGTTTGGACAAAAACACTTTTAGTTTTAAGACTTCACCTTCAGCTTTAGAAAGACGTGATGGACAATATGTTTTAGAATTTGTGTGACATTTTATAAAACACACGATTTATCGGGAAAATAATCTGCAGATTTATCGCTAATGCCGTTAGCTTCCTCCCTCCTTTGCTCCTGGACCGAAGTGGATTAATAAAAAATTGTATCGACGATATTCATGGACTGGAAATCAAAGTTTAAAGGTGCTAAATTCAAAATTAAGAGCATATGTGTGATTAAGGGATTGCCTCCACACGGCTCTCAACATGGCGACAGCTAGGAGCTAACAGAGCTAACAGAACGACTGGACGGTGGACGTTACGCGGGACATCGCAGTGAAGAGCGACGGCGACTAGCTAGCCGGCCCGGCCACGTAAACAAAGCACAGAGAAGCTCCGATTACAACACACAAACAGAGGAAGAGCGACTTCATTCTGTGCTCGGGTCAACGTTATTCCTCTACATCTACATAGACTACAGCTGTTTGCTGCTGTATTAATTCTCTGAATTCAGCACCTTTAAGTCCAGTTTTATCACGACATGTAACCACCGTCACAACTGTCTGAGTCTGGAGAGTAACGGCATTAATACATATAACCACCTGAAGCAGGGATCCATCATGCATCGTGGACATGAGAGTTATTAACAGGATGCACAATGAAACTAAACTAAAAGAGAGATCTCTACCATCAGAGGGTAGAAGGAAACGTGGGCTAATCATTAACCGTCCACTAGTGCCGCCTTGCTGAGTCACTACCAGCACTACCACTACCTTGTCACCAGCTCACACAAAAAGGATCCTCCCGTCTATAAAGCCAAGTTATAAACAACCCAAAGAGCTGCAGAGAACAAGTCAACCAGCAGCAGACTTGTGGTTTGACTTCACGAAAAGCAAAAGAAAAGGTAAAGATTTGAGGATGGATTTGAAATAATGTCTTCAAGAGAGACAAGAGAATACTCTGACTGTTCTTCTAGTCTCGCTCCGGACTCAGCTGGACTCCAGGCTTCACAGAGACTAGAGGAAATGGTCTCGTTCCCAAAACACAAACTATCCCCCCCCCTCAACGACCTGCTCCGTGGGAGCCCCGCTCTCGCTTCCGGACACTTTAAACAGTCCGGCCACCGAGAGCTTCATAATCATTTCTCTCTCTAGTCCAGAAAGAGGAAGCCAGGGAGTTAATAAAGACTTATGCTAAGCTAACTGTAACGTTACTGGACCGAGCTCTGCAGCAGAGATAACAAGAGACCAGATTATGTAGAAGAACTACTGCGGTCTCTATTCCTCTTCCAGCTTTGTTTATAATCGAGCGTGTTGTCGTAGCGTGAGGCCTCCGCAGACAGCGAGCGACATCCGAGCTTCAACAGCGTTTATACTCAATGTGTTGCTTTATTATTCTACGAAACACCAGAGGACGAACAAAGAAAATGAACTGTGGAGACTCAAAAAGACGAGTGTAACTCAGAGATATGATCATAAACAAACCTCTACAATGACGAGGAGGGATTGTAATTATCTGTAAACTCATATCTCAACTTCATAAACTACTTTATTACCTTTATAGAAACCCTGTAAAGACACAAGTCAAGTATTAAATGTGTTATAAAGAAACAAAGGTTGAATATCTTCTGAACTATTTGATTTGGCTGCAAAATATTAACTCAAATGTAGATTTGTAATACTTCCTGTTTCTAAAACATCTAATTGTCCTTCTTTGTCTTATCTCTAGACGTGTAAATTGTGTTTTTATCAGTGAACTATTCCTCCCGTGATTGAGTCATTTTCGGCGCGCCTCGTGAGTATAAACTAAGCTTCACTTTGCTGAACTAATACTGAGGAAGAAATAATCAAAAGGTGTAGAAGAAGAGAGGATCTGAGCTCCTTCTTGGTCCGGGATCGTTCTCCGCTAACGGTCTCCACACACACACATTGAGTCCATATTTACCTCTAAGGCGAGGGCGGTCTTGTCGTAGGCGTTGGGGACCCTCTTCTGAATGGCCCTGGCATAGACGGGTCCGTTCTGGAGGTTTGGTAGAGGGGTGGGCTGGGCGTACTGGCTCGGGTCTCCCAGCAGCGGAGCTCCGGACTGAGCCACCGCGGTGGAACCGTCGGAGTTCCCAATCGTCCCCACTCCTCCCGGTGGCCCCCCCGGTACACTGGGCCCCCCCGCCGCCGCCGCCGCCGAACTCGGAGACGCCGGCCGGTACTTCTCCACGTACGGCACCGGGATCATCCCGGCCCGGCCCTCAGAGTTCTGGGCATTCCACCACTGCTCCTCCGGCTTCTCCAGCACCCGGAGGACGTCGCCCTTCCTGAACGGGAGGTCCTCCTCATCGTTACCGGGGAAGTCGAAAAGCGCCCGGACGAACTCGTCCTCCAGGCCGGGCGGGGGTCCGCCGGGGCCCACCCTGATGAAGGAGGTGTGTTTGGACTTGTTGATGGGTTCTATTAGAGTGGTGGTGTCCAGGTAGTGGATCTTATAGAACTCTAGCAGAGCAGGGAGGGCCTCGAACTCCTGGTCGCCGATACGGAACCTCGGTTGGGCCAAACCTGGAAAAGACAACATGGTATAACTTCTTTCATGCTCCGTCACATCTGAATCTATTTGTGTCACCGAGCATCATGGAGGTGCTTTCCAGAACTGCCAGGAAGAGACTTTTGTTTCCTTATTTTGCATTTATTTCCTTGTTCTTTTTCTGTTCCTTCCAATAATAATAATGTGTGTTCCAGCACAGACAGGGAGGGACAACGTCCAATAGAAACGTGGCGTTATGACAGACTTTTTGAATATTTACAACTTAATAGACTCAGCTAGTAAATTAGGCTCATTTCTTAAAGAAATCAGTGCCAGTTAAAAACTCCCAGCAGCCACCATGATGCATTTTAATGACAGAGACGTGCACAAAATGCGTAAAAGTTTAACATCTAGAGAGTCTAGAACTTCGACCACACACGTGTGCCCTGTTCCTGTTATTTATTTATTAGTTTATCTGACAAGAGACAGTGCACATTAATATAAACGTTGCTGTAAATGCACCAAGAGGCTAAGAAGTGAGAATATTAATATAAGTAGTAGAAACATAAACACATGCAGAGTATGTGATTATATATATATATATATATATCAGTGAGACTCAGCTAAACAACAATAAGACACATGCAGGTAGACAGACAGGTGGCAGCAGACAGGTGGAGGACAGTGAGGTGCAGTTCTAGTGCTGTCAGAGCTGGGGTCTGTTCTCCATAGTGTTAAATAAGGGGCTCTATTGCGCATCTCTTTTTGGTGCAAGTCATGCAAGAACGGTCCCATCAGCACCTCACACCTCCTTCCAGCCGAACCCACAACCAGCTACCCCCTCCTCACCTGGACCGGATTGTCGGTTGTTGCTGATGCTGTTGATGATGTAATGCGAGACTTTGGAGTTCTCCGACACCGACAGCACGTAGTCCCCGGGGCTGGTGATGGAGTCCCGGACCAGAAACACTCCGTGCCTCTGACCCTGTAGCAGAGACACAGCCTCCTGTCTGCTCAGCCGACCCCAGTACCAGCTGCCGCGGTCCTCCGCGTTGAAAATCCCGGCCATGATTTTATGTATTTTTCTAAAAAGCCCCTCTTGAAGCCGAGGCTTTCGACCGGCGGGCCTTCAACTACATACAAAAAAAACTTTAGCGCCTTAAGAGCACGTTTAGTAACCAGGCAACACCACCCGCAGCTGTAGCCGTTTGGGACATCAAAACCAACGGACACAAGAGCCGCAACCCGGAAATAAAAAAGAGCACGCTTATGTGGTTAATGGTGGGAATTTAGCTCTAATTTATTATTATTTTTAGCCACAGAATTCCAGCTACGATCCAGCGGACCGATGACAACTAACTTCAAAAAAACTGAAATGGCGGATACGGGAAAACAAAAAAAAAAGGACCTCACTCCTCCACCGGATGTGACGTAGAAATGGTGTGCGCCACAGACGCGCTAGCTTCGAGCTAAGTCAGAAGCTGGATGTAAGACTTCCGGTTCGAGCGGCTAATGAGCACTATTATATATCGCTCATCATACAAGCTTATTAGTATTAAATAAAGTTATAATACAAATATAACATTCAGAGAAATTTCGCCTCTAACATTTGTGTCACTTAATATCAAATACTTAGACGTTTATTAACTTTTTCAAAAGTGACATATTTGGAAGCTCTTAGTTTGATGCGAAAGTCCTTTCCTGTTCGTGTTAACTCTTTTTAACTTGACTCTCGTCCTTCATGTTGGTGGTTTGTTGTGAAAAATTAAGCTTCCAGATTTATGACCAGCAGTGATGTAATCACGCTGATGACTCACGTAAACTCCACGTTTTGTTCACACAAACATTTAGG
>NW_022280179.1:108811-110430 GCF_004355925.1 Anarrhichthys ocellatus
ATATATATATATATATATATATATATATATATATTGCACATCTAGTCCAGTAGACAAGCGGCTTGGTTGCAATTCGTGAGTTCAGCCACTAGATGTCAGTCAAATATTATTTTAAATACTTTATTATTTAAAGATCCATGTGGGTTGATGGTCAACCTCATAACGTTTGTCCTCAATATGTAATAGAACTAATAAAAGATTAACATTAAATGAGAAAAAAACAAACGTTATCAAAATATGGTATCAACAACATTTTACCTGCAAACCTGGTCGTTTTTACCTCTTTTTAATGACTTACTAACATTTATAACGGCAGACCTGATGGTTTGTACCTATTTATTAATTATATATACATATATATTACATACATATACAATATCCATACATATACATACATATACCCATATCATTTCTAAATATTGGGTCTGGACTGGAATTTGGGTATAGGTTTATCCCAAAGGTAAAAGCAGGAAAATAAAACACTAGATGTACAGACTTTGAGTCGTCAACTATTTTTTTAATTATACTATATTGATCCTTTTAAGGGGAAAATTTGTCTCTGCATTTGACCCATCTCTGTATATAGGGATGGGTGGGCTGCCAATGACAGGCGCCCAGGGAGCCTGGGGTTCAGTGTGAGCCACAGTGTACCTGGGGCTCAGGTACACTTCGACACGTGACACGTCCCAGTCGAGGATCGAACCGTTGACCTTCCGGTTGCCAGACAACCCTCTTAACCCAGCGAGCCATAATATTCAAACACAGTAAACACAGGATGAGTTTTTGTATCGTAGAATTTATTGGGATCCATGGGGCAGAACAGAAAAATGATTTTTACAGGTTTTACAGTTTCATCTGTAAAAGGACGCACAGAGCATTCCTTTGAATGGATCGCCTCGTTAAAAGTGGCACAAAGAACAAGAGAGAGCCACAAGAGCTTCAGGGAACAGGGCAGAGTGACAGAAGAAGACACAGTCTGGAGGGTAATACAGAGGTACACTGTAGATTTAGAAATATATATTGAAGAGAGAAAAGATCCAAGGCTACGGACACTTCATGCCTTCAGATTCACATTATCATATATTGTTTTTACACATATCAGCAAAGTCTTTGAGCAACACAAACATCTTCACATTTAGTATTAATAGCTCCTCCTGCTCTCAATGAGTCCAAGGTAAACACAACCATCATGTCATCTTTACTGTAACGTATGAAAGTACTATTCATTCTGCCTGAGTCAGTAGTTATCGACGTCTGAATAAAGAGCCAATGGGTGAAACCCATCGCTAAGCCCCTCCCTCAAATTGCTCCGTCCAATCCTTCGTTAGCTACTGTAACTACAGGCTGTATGCAACAAGAGGCAACCTCTGGTTCTGAAGAGTGACACCAATGCGGAAGTGTCGTCAAGTGGACGTAGTCATGATGACGTCACCCGTTGGTTTGTGGACTGCCGTTCTGAAGCCTCAAGTTAGGCGATTTTGCTGTCGCCATCTTGGATTACAGCATATTGTCATGTTGTTGTTTTTGCAACCAGTAAACAGGAAGTGACCATATTAGGACTGAGGAGGAGTGACGTAGAGACGCCGTACACATCTCTGGTAGAGACCTGTCAATCACTG
>NW_022280179.1:140430-141039 GCF_004355925.1 Anarrhichthys ocellatus
CTACCAGAGACGTATACTGCGTCTCTACGTCACTCCTCCTCAGTCCATATATGGTCACTTCCTGTTCACTGGAACCAAGATGGAGACAGCTCAAATCTACACAAAATACAATACTAGCATTCACACAAAAGACACGATATACTATTTGTTTGTAACTGGTTTCAAGATTTCTTTTGTTTGTTTCCAAACGTCCAGAATGAACCTCAATTGTAATTTTATTTCCTATATTCTGACTCATGCTGTGTTGATGTTGTTCCTTTCATCACGAGGACAACAGCCATTGAGTACCGCTCTTCCTCAAACACTGTAATGGGCTCTATCCTCACCACTGTTGTGATTTGTGTTTGCATGTTGAGACTGCAGGTAAGTGCAGGATCATTGTGTCTGCACTTATATTATTGGTGTTTGTTCAGGGTTCGTTTTTTTTGCAGACGGTTAAGTGGCAACAATGTTCAGAGATAGAGAGACAGAGATAGAGAGACAGAGACAGAGAGACAGAGAGAGAGACAGAGAGAGGGGGGGAGAGAGAGACAGAGACAGAGAGAGAGACAGAGAGGGGAGAGAGAGAGAGGGGAGAGAGAGAGACAGAGAGGGGAGAGAGAGAGAGAG
>NW_022280179.1:141139-154320 GCF_004355925.1 Anarrhichthys ocellatus
GGGGGGGAGAAATGCTCGCTCTCCCACAAAAAGGTATGACTCACTAAGGTTTCCATGCTGACTACTGTTTTGAGTAGGAGGCGCTTTGACTGAATCTCACACACACACACACACACACACACACACACACACACACACACACACACACACACTTTCAGAAGGGAGCGACATTAATAGCAACACAGATTAGAGAAACCTACAATTAGAGCATCAACAGGTGTACGTTCTATCCCATTGTTTCCAGTTGACATCACACCATCACACAAGATGCATTGTGGGTATTTTAATTGTCTGCAGTGAGCTCATGTAAACGCTTCAGATGGATTCAGATTCAGGCTAAATTGATATTCTGTGATCAGAAAGAAATATAATCTTGGGTGAACAACACCCGCTAACCTTGTAGCTCATCTCAGATCTTTGCAAATACGTGTTCATCAACCCTGTCTCCTGTCTCTCTCTAGTCTGAACACAAGAAGGTTTACGAACCAGCAAGGTCTGCAATGGGAAAGAGTAGAAAATAAACTGTGGAACACGTTGAAACAAAAGCCGATGACTTTGTGTACATATTTGGTATATTCACTCTCCAGAGAAGACATAAATTATTAACAACAGGCCCCTCATGAAATAAACATGAGAAGGACAAAATAGAAATGTCTACTTCTTGAACTCTTAACGGGAGAGTGTGTATACACACACACACACACACACACACACACACACACACACACACACACACACACACACGAGGGTAAACAGTGTGGTCTTGTCTTTCATTAGAGAGCACCGCCCACACTAATGAGTGCCGGTCGGCATCAAAGCGCTTTGGTCCGAGTCCAGATGAACAAAGACGGAGCTGGAGACAAAAAACACGAGGAGGGCTCTTAGGAAGATAAGAGGAAATGACAACCGGGAGGAGGAACATACATATACTGTATATATATATATATATATATATATACATACATACATACATACACACACACATGTATATACATATATATGAAGCTGGTATTGACCTTTAATTAAAGATCACACGCTGACCGACAGACTCGTCCACCTCTGACATGATAAAGGACGTTCTTTCACCACAGCTGAATATCTATTATCGTCATTCATATTTCCATATTAATGGCGATTATTTTTGCCCGATTAAACATCTTCTCAGGTTTGATATTTTGATGTTGTGCAGGATGAAACCATAAACGATGGCTGAGTTCCGTTTATCCGAGTCCTGGTGTCACTGACGTGGCTCTCTGGGACCCTGTGATGGAATCAGACCTTTATTCATCACCGAAAAAAAGGTCCGTCTCTGAGGGGACATCACGGGGAATATTAATTATTCATGATGGCAAACCTATGGCAACATTTTCATTGTAACTTCACATCAACACAGAAACTGGCTGATAGTTGGACACGTCTGGACTGTAGTGGAATGAAGTTAAATGATCCGTCGGTGGAGCAGACGGCAGGCGGCGCTCGATTCACAGCCGAGACTCAAAGTGCAGCATAAAAACAAAAGCTGAATCAATCAAACGGCACCTTGTTGAGACGCTGCACTCCAAGTGCTGACAAGAAGAAAGAAAAAGGAGGATGTGTAAATTAACAGTACAATGCATGTAAAAGGTTGTAGCCTTTTGTGGCCACAAAAGAAACCCGGTTACAACCGTTAACCAGTTCTAAATGAGTAAAAACCCGTAGAGTATTGATACGGTCCGGAGTTAAAGGTTCTGCTATCAGTACTTTATAGTTCCTGAGTGAGATGTCCTCTCTCTGTCTCTGTCTCCTCTCAGCACAGCGTGAGACTCACATCATGATCAGAGAGAAGGAAACATTGTAGAACTCTGGTCGTCTCAAACACAATAAAACCCTCACAACATGTGACCAACAAGCAGAACATCAGTCTGTTTGTGGAGCAGCCCTCAGGTAACGGTAGTGATGTCATACGTTAGTGATGTCATACGGAGTTTGATCAGAAAAACAGGATCATCAATGAAAGATAATATCTTAGATAAATGTTTGGCTGAGAATGTATTTTAAAGATTTTAGGAACTTCTTGTTACGCTGTTTGTTTACATACAAGAATAATGAATTAATGACGATTCTTTTATTGATTAATTGTTGTTTTTCCCCACAATATAATCAAAAGGAACCAATAAGCAGTATTGATAAGAGTACCAGTATCGATTACACTGTTACGTCAAACAGCGAGGGAACCTCTGAGGATACATTTAGTGCTCAAGGTTTCCACAGACGCTGATGGTCATCGTTTAGTGGTCAGCTGAAGGGGGGGGGGGGGGGGGGTGGTGGAGTAAACTGAAGGGCATGATTAAGAAGGTGGCCTCCTCGTTAGCTCTTAACAGAGATCCAGCTTGATAATCAATGTCTATTCGCCCCCCCGGGGGATCGCAATGGTTTCCGGGCAACGTGGAGGAGAGCCTGGTAACCACTAACAAGCTTCTTCTTCTTCTGTGTCATTTCCCCTCTTTTTCTTCCCCGAGTGTCCTCTAATGTCTCTGTAATCACTCGCTGACGCTGCCTCTCTTCTTCTTCTTCTTCATCAGTGTCTGTTACAGCTTAGCCCTCATGGTGCGTATCCTTTTCCTCAGTAATTGTCTTCATCCAATTCATCGTGTGATCCGTTCGTCATGTACCGTTCTGTAATTTGCTTTTCATGACCCAACATGTTGTTTCCATCCTGCGGCCCTCCGCTCTCCGCCTCCAACTCTCTGAAGCCGCGTCCACACTAATACGGAAACGATCTCCGTCCACACGGGCGTTTTACTAATTATTTATTTCCGTCCAGACTAACACGCCTGAAAACGAATATCACGTGACTGGGCATGCAGGTGACAACGGGTGTAAACAGGAAGTAGAAAATTCGACTCTACTGAGTATTATAGTAGTCTTTAATAATATAAGAGGGCTTGATTGATCTTCCTCTTCCGCTCCGTAGGGCTGATAACGCCGCTGGACACGCCCGCTCGTTAATCGCTCCAATAACAGCTGCTTCCTTCCAGAAGACCTTGACCTCAACCCTTCACCCACTGGATCAAGTCTTCTCCTTTCTATTGACACGACAGCACTGCTTGCTGCTGAAATAACTGTGTAAAGAATGGACGCGCTGACGAGATGAGGAAATATGTTACGCTTGTAAATTGTGTACAAGTCGCCCTAATGACAGGAGAAGTAGCCCACTAAGTGCCGATAGAGGCTTTATAGTTCACCACAAATCTCCAAGCAGCAGATGCCATAATGGAGGTCTCAGTAAATGAGGCTGTTTGCAAATGAAAGCCTGAATACCTCACAATGAGGCCAAATAAAGAAAAGGTACTTAAACCTGACAATTTAAGCTGCTCTCTTCAGACGAGCCACCAGTAGAATAAAGCACATCATTGCACTTCAGGATTCCTTGTCTCGAAGGTTTGTGGTTAATACAATCCGAAGAGATTTTAAAGTTTAATTCTACAATATAAAATAGGTCAGCAAATACCCCTCTAGAGAATTTAGAAGCTTTTACGTGTCTTAAAAAAAGAGTGTAAATGAGACAACTAAGCGTGGCCAGCTGCAGCGCTGGGTACAGCGTTCCCTCCGCCTCATTCCCGGTCTCTAGTTAGCTAGTTGGCTAGCTTGCTAATTCCACCATGCTTTTGTGGTTACAGAAGATTAGCTGAACAGTGGGCCGGTGGTCCAACGGTCCCTCCGCCTCGCTCCTCGTCTCTCTGGAGAAGCACAAGCTAACAAGCTAACTAGCTAACTAGCCGGCCCCTCCGTCTCCGGCTAGGTGTTTACGACATTGTATGGCCCTACTGACCGTGTGTTGTCACCGTGACAGCTAACCTCAATGGATGTTCTCTTTTGTACTCGTCAAATGACCACGATCAACAGTCAAAAGACATTCAGTTTACAGCGATCTAAAAACAGAGAAAAGCAGCAAAATCCGCACACTGAAGCTGGGAACCAGTTTTGTCAATTATGCCTGAGAGACTTTCATTTACCAGATTGTTCAACCTTTTGATGATTGATTAAACAAAAAGACAATTAATTCCTTTGTTGTCCAATCAGACAAAGCCCAGTTTTAAGCCTGGGTGTATATTTATAACCTGGACATCACCAGAGGCTGTGACTCTCCTCCTCTGGAGTCTCGTAGCTCAATCGAGCAGCGTCACGGATGGTAAGAATGCTAAATGATAAGAAAACTGGAACACAAAAGCGGCCCCAAACAATAAACTGTGAAAGCACAGTGTGTGTGTGTGTGTGTGTGTGTGTGTGTGTGTGTGTGTGTTGATAAGGTTCCCTGTGGTTGAGTCATAGAGGGATAAACAGCAGCAGCATATGGATTGTGTGCAGTTCTGTCTACGGGGATGAGAGCTTATAGCTGCGTCTTCACTCTTATCCTCTCTCTCCATTTCCATCTCCTCCCAAATGATAATCGCATATTAGATTAACTTTGCATAATTGATCAGATCCTCCTTTTCTTTACAGCTTCTACAAATCCGACCAATTCAACTGGTGGTATTTCTTGTTTTAGCAGCGACAGCAGCAGCAGAGAGCTGTAAAAATGTCTTGAAAGACGTAGAGAGGCTATAAATCGTAGCAACTAGAGGTGGAGAGAAAAATCAATAGAGATATTTAAGCAGTATTGTATCTGTACATGGACACAAATGATCTATATGTTATTATATAAACTATTATTATTGTAAATGCAAATGAAACATTTTGCTTTCTCAGTCTACTGGAAAAATGTATTAAGCGTGATGAACCAAGTGAAAACTTTATCTTAGTAATAAATAAAACAAAAAAGGTAACAAATAGCAATTTTTCACTAAAAATGTTTAAAATCGCATAACGTATCGTGAATTTAAGTTACTAAGTAATTGAGGAAGTTTAAACTGCTTGTGAAACAGTCTCAGTCTAATAAGTAAACGAGTCCATTAGAGAGAAGATTGGCTGTTTTTATAGAGGTATTCATCTGTGCCGCCGGTTCGGATTCGGCGCAAAAATCAAGTTCATCGGTCCCCGCTGGGAGCCAGACTCAGGACGTCTTGCTGGACCCGCTGGAGGGAAGGGAGGCACGGGAGAACCAGAACCAGGACTGAGAGGGGCAGAATGTCAGACCCTGCTGCAGTAACATGAGAGGTTTTCTAAAGGGAGTCTGGTGCTCAGACACACTACCACGTTAGTCCACAGGGGGCGACAGAATCAACACAAAATGGAAGTTCCTCGTAGTAACTTTTAAGTATCAGGGCCTCTGGTGATTCCCATTACATATTTGAAGGCCGACCAGTGCAGCAGAGCTCAATTCATCAAACGCTGATTCAGTTAAAAGTCATCGAGTCAACAGTCCGTCTGAGAGTCTGGTTTCTGTTTCTGCATCCGGTGATGACATCAACACAGAGAAAATGAATGAATGAATGAAGGGATGCTTGTGGTGATCTTGTGACCCCTGAGAGCGTCACGCACAAACACACACACACACACACACACACACACACACACACACACACTGAGCTGCTATACCTGTCGGAGTGTCTTGAGCATCTCCGTGGCCTCGTCCTGCTTGCCCTGCTTGGCCATCAGCATCATCTCCTGGATCATGCCAATGCGCCGCTGGTAAGGCGGCGGCGTCGACCCGCCGCGGCTCAGCCGGTCCCCCGACTTCAGCATGAGGGAGGCCAAGATGTCGCCGCCGCCACCGCGCTCCTTGGTGGGCGTTCGCCTCCAGCCGTGCTGGGGGCTGGACCCTCCGGGCTCCTGGCCCTTGGTCTGCTTGGCACCCATTGGGTGCTGCAGTAAACTTTAACTGTGAAGAGAAACTCAAGCAGTCACGCACATCCGGGTCTGATCAGTGTTTGGGATACTTTGCTCATCTGAGTGTCTGCAGCTGGGAGCAAAACAAATCCAAACTGCACGACAAGAATGTTCATCATCCCCCAGTCACAGAAGAGTAAATGGCTCCAAAGTACACAAGGGACAGTTTTTGGGTGAAGTTGGGTAATCCTGGAGGGTGCAGCTCAGGTCGGAGGATGCTGCGTGCAGCATGGCCGCAATAAGAAAAAACCACGGACACAGCAAAGTCAGGAGGACGCAGGACTCCTCTCCTGCGTGCAGAGTCTGCAGACCTCCTATCCCGAGAACAACTTCACCACCATCTCCAAAAAATATATATTTACCTCCAAACAACCGCGTTACCTCCTCTGCTGTTATCCTCTAAAGCCCAACGGAGGAGGAAACGCATCCGAGGAGGTGGTGCATGAAGCAGGGCATGGCAATGTTTACGTCTCCTGCAAGATCACCGCTGTCTCCTCTCCTCCCTCCTCCCTCCTCCTCCCTGCACGCGCTGCCCTGTCCTTCCTCGCGCACACACTGAAACAAAAACACATTCGTCCTTCTCCAAGGTGGATCCTCCCTCCGCTCCCGGAGCAGGACGCAGACGCATCGGCCGTCTCCGAGGTGCTCCCTCGGTCCTTTTTTTTTTGCTGGGACTGAATTGTACGTTTCACCCTCCTGTTCAACTGAATGGTGGGCGCGCGCAGCGAGTGCACGTGATGGAAGGGAAGGGCGGGGAGAGGAGCGCGAGCGCCGACAAAAAGTTTACGGTCGTTTCGCTCTCTAAACAGGCCACGTGCCAATTTACATTAAGTAAGGCGTCGTTTGAATGTTTGCTCATTTTCCGCATTATATTTGTTGTTTTAGTGAAATCTTTGCACTATTAGTCAATTTAATATTATATTTCATGGTATATATTGTGCATTTTATATTTAATGTTTTACTTTGCGGGATTAATAAAGTATCTATATATTGTCGAGATGATTTGTACTGTTTACGATCTTGTCGTCTTAGTAAAATCAGCATATAGTTTATTGTACAATTATCAATTAAAAGAACATCTACAATATAAATTAGGCTAATTGATTAATGCTAGCTAGCATATTGAGGCAGAAGTAGGTCACATAATCTCTACAGATTTTCTTTTATCATTATTGTCTTTACTATATTTTGATGTTATTTTCCTGCTTTCTTTAATGGAATTGGTGCGATTGATTGTACTTAATGTTTATTGTACTTTTTTTTTTTTTTTAAATGCTTCTTAAGATCCGTTACATTGTCAACGCAATGCATTGAAATTAAATAAAGATTTTAAAAGTTTAAATTTATAAATGGCCTCGAGTCTTTTAAGCAGTTATTTTTTCCTATTGAGTAAAGAACAAAGAAGGAACTTTGTCACTTACCTGTTCATTTAAAATGCTTTTGTGAATTTTTAATATGTAATAAGATAGATTATTATGTGAAGCACTTTCACCAGACTGAGTCAACATTTAGAGAGAAATCATTTTAAAACTGAGACAAAACTTTTCATATTTATTCAATGCAGTAAATGTGATCACATGCTTCATACACTAGAGGTCAATGTGTAGACAAGGAGAGGGTTACACTGCCCCCTGCTGGTGGCTGTTCAGAGTATATAAACTTATTTATATTTATATTTGTAGTAGTACAGTACAGTACATGAAGAGGATATACTGTGTTTCTGCTTATGAGTGTTCAACAAAAAGTCAAATTAAAGCTCATTCAACAGATAAAAACACATTTTCCACACTTATATTGACCTCACAGGAGCATGTTTGAGACCGAATATAAATAGACAAGAAACTTCAAGATGTACTTTTCAAAAAAGGTTTATTATTTGTTTGTTTTGCCTTTAATTACATTTCTATTTACAGTAGCATTTCAACCACCAGTTGCTTCAAATCACTTATCGAAACAAAAACGATGTTTAGTTTCTTTCCTCTCGTTAACCGGAGAGACGTCAACAGATTAAAAAGCAACGACATCCAGGACGAACCCCTCCGTCTGCTTTAAAACACAAACCTCTTAACTTCGGCTTGCTTTAATGACTTCATGGTTGCTGCATTTGTTATTAACTAAGAGCTGAATCTCACCTTCTTTACGGCAAACGAAAGATTCTTTTCTTTGTCAACATTTACAGTTCACTGCTTATAAAAGGAAAGCCCCCCCCCCCCCCCCATCCTTGAGTTGTTAGTTTGATCTTTTACAGCATTGAGTCACAGAAGATGGAATTATGGATGATCTAAACACTATAAATTATAATTACATAATCACTCCCTTTACTGGTTTTATACGTTGCATTGAGTCAGTGTGAGGTGAAGATGTGACGTGTTTTAAGGCTTTGTTTATACTCTGTATTGTTCTTTGTTTTATTCTCTAAAACCCCAGAAGACGAACAAACAAAAGGAACCGTGAAGAAGCAAGAAGACGACGAGTGTAACCGACAAAACGCCACAAACTGTAATCTGTAAAGAATTAAATGCATCATAAAGAAACTAAAAGGTTGAACATCCTGTAGAATATTTACTCAGATGTAGATTTTTAACACCTTTTGTTCCTAAAGCGTCTAAAAACCAAGTTGTCTCTTTGTGTGATCACTAAACATGTAATCAGCGTTTTTATCAGAGAACTAAAAGTACAACTATAAAGTATGTACTGTACCTGAGAAAGGAGCTGATGAGGGAGACAGACCTCCTCACACAGACTGTAGAAGTTATAACTGCTGCCAGAGATCCACTAAACCACACGAAGGTAAATATATAAAATATATTACGTTTTAAATCAGACATTTGGTTTAATTCTGACGAGTCTTTTCTGTTGATGTGACGGATTCCATCCAGTGTGCTTCAATGTTGTAAATAAACATAACTTGCACACAATAAGCAGCTCATAAGTCAACCTGACGCAACTAAACCGTGATGGACGTATGATGAGAAACATAAACCGGGTCGGGATGAAAGCTACGAGTCGTGCGTTTGTATAAATTCAAACGAGAACATCTCGGAGGAGAAAGTAACATGTTAGACTGGAAGTATCCAACTGGAGGTGGAAGCTCGGTTGCAGTTGCTCTTTTCATGAACCCAGCAGGAAAGATTCCCTCGATAATAAAAAACAAAATATCTCCCTCCCTCCCCCCTCCTTTCCTCCCTCTCTCTCTTCTCTGCGTCGTGTCTCTTGAACTGTCGATAATGTCTCCACCTCATGTCAGTTAATCGATGACGTCTCTCTGCTGGATGATCTATTAAACGCTATATTTTCCCTCTGCAGCACCTGACAAGCTGTTCCAGACGAGGAGGCGGGGCCCCCTGCAGGTGGGAGGCGACTACTCGCAGTTAGAATGTGTAGCCAGCGGGGGGCGCTTTGTCGTCTTTGTTGCTCTCCAGGGAGAAGGGAGGGATGCGGACGTCGAAGTGGGAGCCGTCGGTCCTCTCGATGCGAAACGTCCCCCTAAAAACAACAGAAGAAGAAGAGAGGACGGAGATGTTTGAGCCTCTGGAGGAAGAAGCGTGAGGAGAAGACGTAGCAGTGACGTAGTAGTGACGTTAGTAGAGAGGTTAGTGACGGTAGACTCACCACATGTGACCGCTGGGGGCTTGTAGAGACACATGGCTGCTGTACTGGAAGGCCGGCTGCTCTTTAGACAACACCGGCTCCTGAGAGCGAAACACAAGATCAGTCTGAGTTCACACGCAGCGTTTAGATAGACTTTAAACACAGAAATAATCAATGATAAAAAGATAAAGGAAAAATAAAAAGAAATTAAATAAATGATAATCAAAAAAAATAATCAAAAAAAAATCAAAAAAATACCTTAAAGTTATCGATACAGATACCCGGCCCTGTAGCTAGCGGCGCAGCTAACAACCTTTTAACAGTAACTTATGTGTTCCCATACATTTGTGATAATTAAAGTGTGTGTGTGCGCGCTAACCCGGCCTACGACTCCTCGTCCTCGGACCGTCTCCAGGGTTCCTGACAGGCTGAAGATCCTCCAGTGTCTCTCTCTCAGCTGGACCACCTCGCTGCCCATGTTCTCCAGACGGATGCAGTAGCGCCACTGCAGGAAGACGACAGACATGTCGGTACTAGAGGTGTAATAACACCTGTAATAACACGTGTACGCCAACTGAAACGTTCAGTACATTATGCCCTGTGACCTCATTTTTTTTTTAATATTCATTTATACATACATACATACATGCATACATACATATGACCCCACTGGATACAGATTTAAAACATTAGTTTGTTGCTTCAGCACCGGAGTTCACATGTGCTCAGTTTAAATGAGTACAAGCTGCAGCCCAGACAGTCTAATAATTAACATTTACAGACTTATTTATTAGTCTCGTTTTTTTCAAAGTAAAACATTTTTTGGATTTTTTTTGTTGTTTTCCCAAAAACTGAGGTACGTACCGTACCACAAGTTAATTGTAATATTGTATATATTTAATTTGCAATGTTTTCTTAATATTAATACTAAAGCCATTAAAGCCTTTAAATAGATTCTGCTGACACAGACATGTTTAAAGCTCCCAACTGGTGTTCATTCCCACAGTGACAGATAATAAAAACAACTACTCACCCAGTAGACATGGGAGTTCTGGGCCTCCTGAGAACAACAAAGACTTTCTATTAGCATCTACAGAACAAAAAACGGCTACAAGAAGCCAACAGGAAACGGGGTTTTTTGATCATCAGAGCCAAAATGGCCCCCATGCGACGCGGTAAGTTACTCTGGTGATTTACCCTCATGCCCATGTAGAAGGGGATGACGGTGACCCGGATGTTCTCTGTGGTCTCCCTGTGGACGTCCGAGAGCTCCAGCCAGGGGTGGTTCTTCTCCTGCCACGCCTTCAGGGTGTCTCTGGCTGTGAACGGAGGAGCTGCAGGACGACGACGGAGCAAAGAAATGGACACGGAGAACACAGTTCTTCAACAACGCAAACCGTTAATGTCAACGATTCGGTGACTTGTAGATCAGGGAAAAACATTCTCTTATGAATATAATGGGTGATGATATCTTTTAAAAGACATAAATCACGGTTAAGAAGCTACTCCATCTATGGTGTCTTGTTTGCTGCATGGTTGTCCTGTGACACGTTGTGTGCGAGAGCTGGTTTGTTTTGAGTGCGTCAGAGTCGTGTCACTCACTTGAAGCGTTAAATGTCAGAAGCAATTAACATAGCAGCCTTATATCTCTTAAATCGACAGTGTGGGAGCATTTCGGATATAGAAAATGACCAAAGAGTCGTGTGAACCGTGGAGTAATTACACAGATTAACCATCATAGAGTGAAATAAAGTTTTAGTGCTGCTCGTTAACGGCCTAGAGTAAATTAATAATAATTAAAGCTGCGAGCGGAGATGAACACGCACTCTCATCCTGCTGCACGTCGGGGGTGCCGGCGCGACTCTGGCTCGGACGTCTGAGAGAGTCCCAAGAGACTTTTCTTTAAGCCTCCATGTGCAAACAAACTTTCATACATGTAGGAGGAACGTAGCGATGGGGCAGCTCATTGTAAAATGTGTAGGGGGCGCTGTGGCCCAAATAAAATATGTGTTCCCATCACCTATGACACATGAGCATCCTAAGCCACAGAAAAACAAGCTTCCTTTGATGACATGAACAAAGTAAAAGTAAATAGTTTGATGATAATATTTTGCTTCATTAGCTAGATTAGAAATATTCCGGTTAATCGTGATATCAGTATTTCATAAGGCATTAAAGGTTTGTGTGAGGAACGATGTTTACATTTGGCCGGGTTGAACATGAGGAAGCGCTCAAACAGCTCGTGCTGGATTGGGATCTGCTCTGCAGAGTTGTAGGGCAGGATGTCTTCGTGGCTCACGTAGTCCAGACCTGAAGGAGCGAAAACGGACACACACGGGGATGAAGCCGACTGTAAAACACATGAAAAGGGAAAGTTTCATATTCTATAAAAGACGGGAATCTGAATGTTTTATACTTGAGTAGAATTAAAAACGGTAGAATGATAATGTCCCGATTCAAAGCCGTTAGACGCGTGACACACGTGACAGTACTGTGCGGTCAACATGCCGGTGGTCTGGCGTCTCTTTACCAGTCTGCATACCTGGGATAGCGTACAGGGCTCTGCTGTCGTCGTGGTTGGCCAGAAACGTCACTGCCTCCGTCTGGGACCTCTGAGACTGTCAAACACAACAAAAGAAAAGTCACACAGCGACTCGACACACGTCCGATACGAGGGTCCTGGGACATACCAGAGATACGAGGGTCCTGGGACATACCAGAGATACGAGGGTCCTGGGACATACCAGAGATACGAGGGTCCTGGGACATACTAGAGATACGAGGGTCCTGGGACATAATAGAGATACGAGGGTCCTGGGACATAATAGAGATACGAGGGTCCTGGGACATAATAGAGATACGAGGGTCCTGGGACATAGTAGAGATACGAGGGTAGCAGCTTTAAAGGTAGCAGCTGGTCCTAAAGGAAGAACATGCTGCTGTAGCGACTTACTATGTGAGGGCAGTCCCTGGTGTCGATCAGGACTTGGTAGTAGGTGTGAGTCTTCCCCTTCACCTCCTTGGAGCCGTGGGCTCCCGGAGGATCAGGTTTGCTGAAGCAAGACGGTGACAGAGACAAAAATAAATCTTTGTTTTTAACCACAAAACAAAGTCCTTCAGCCGGAGGTTTACCTCTCGGTCAAGGGAGGCGTGATGTCTCTGTCGTAGAGTCGGGCGTGCCAAGGAAACAACACGATGCCTCTGTAGCCAAACACGCTGTGAAGAAACAGCTGGGGGGGGGGCAAACAACAAGCAGTGAGATTATATCAGCAGGAGGTTTAATAAAGCAGAAAATTTGATTACATTCACTTGACAGGATCGAGCAAATGTGCCATCATAACAAAACAAAAAGATACTTGAAAACAGTATTAAAGACTCTAATATAGACTCGTGTGATATAGTGCCGTAGATGGTTTGGCCTCTTGGAGGTGTTTGGTGACAGAGAGACTCACCTGTCCAGTTTCATATTTTCCGTGCTGCTTCACAGCCTCAAACATTCCCACCGTCTCCAAAATCTTCCCTTCGGGCCTGCTCCTGCCAAACACAGGCAACACCATGACACACTGGACGCTGTGCACGTGTGAGAGAAACCAACTTCAAAAGAAAAGCACCACAGACTGTAAATAAGAAGTGGACGTAGTCGTTGTGACATCGTTCATTGGTTTGTGGACTGATGTTCTGAAGCCTTGAGTTTGTCGTTTTGGTCGTCGCTATCTTGGCTTTTTGCAACCAGTAAACAGGAAGTGACCATATTTGGACTGAGGAGGAGTGACGTAGAGACG